>NW_027617754.1:37500-98890 GCF_964187855.1 Myxine glutinosa
GTGCCGTTACCTTTGATTGAACCTGATTCGAGCGGTTCTATTCGTACGATGCGAAGCCCAATTGTGCAAGGACGGGAACGATCAAATAAGAGGAAGAACATGGTTTATTATTTATTTACAATGATCTGAAGAGACACAGAGCAGGCACTTAAGCAATCTTAACCCAAACCCCAGACAAAGTGCCCACTCACTCACGCAGGAAAAAGGAAGCAGGACAGTTCGTGCGCCAAATGCGCCTTGCCGTCGGTCGCTCCGGGACAGCTCGCCCGGCGTGGCCCTCTGGTGGTCATGGCACGTATGCAGGAAGCCCAGGTAGGAGGATCGTCGGCGGAGGTGGCTCCGGGATGGATCGTTTCCACAAGCGCGATTAATACAGCCGCAGAGCGCAGGGCACAGGGCACGGGGAATGTTCGTGTACAGTGAGGCTATAACAAGCCACTCAATTCACTCTTTCTGCTGCGGTTCTGACAATCTCACAGGGGCTCCGACTCAACTTGTCTCTGACTCGCGCTGATTCTCCACTCAACTGAACTGAACTCAACTGAACTGAACTCAACTCAACTGAGGTGGGGGGCCCGAGGCAGGGTTTTTATGGCTCCGCCCCGGGCTTACCCTAATGTTCCATGCCCCTCCTCCCGTCGCCGTGGTGAGCCACTCCCCTCGAGCTCTGATTGGCGGCTCGTTGCTTACCGGCAACTCCCCCTGCAGCTCCTCCTTCGGCCTTGCCAAACTTGTTCCAGGCCGAGCACATGGCATGCTAGCCCAATTGAGGCCTACTCACTGGCCTGCTCAACGCAAAACTAACACAGGAAAGGAGACTACCTTACATTTACTAAGAAATAACTATACGACAGCGAGGCTACATGTTGTGGTGCGTCTACCTACGAGGGGGGGTTATCCTTTATTCTCAAAACCACAACAATATATATATATATATATTGTTGCGGAACCCAACGTCGGCCTCTGGTTCCCCTTTGAGGGGGGATTAGTCCCCTCGTTTGTTACTGACCGACGTGGTCCCTGAAGCTGCACCGCGACCTCCGGAAAGGCCGGTGCACAGCCCCGTTCGCGACCGCGGATAAGATGTTACTTTGCCGAGCGGATGGCAGCCGCAGCACGAACTGTTAACAATGACTAGACCCGATTCTCAAACGTTGGCCAAATCGTGCCACAGGTATTCAATGGGGAAAAGACAACAACGACGGATGTAGAGGAAAGAAAGGCAAAGGGTAAGAAATACCAATATGATTTATTTACTATTTACACAATTGAAAGCAACCAGGAGGAGGAAGAATAATAAAATAAAAACAGAAGCAGTAGAAACAGTGCAAATTAGCTTACCTATAAACAGTCTTACTTAACCCAGGACAGAACAAACAAAAGACAGACTCACACGAATGGGGAATGAAGGCAGGAACGATTGGCTGGAAGGGGAGGATGGTCCAGGTGGTCCACAGAGCTGGAAGGATGCGGGGTCCTGTTCATGTAAACGGCAAGGCTCGAGGTGAGCGGCCGCCGACCCTCCTCAATCTGGTTCGCACGGCGGCGTTGCTTCGTAGCAGCGGGTCGAAACTGCCGTCAAAGCTCAACTCAACTGCGGTGGACTCAGCTGTGGTGGACTCAGCTGCGGTGGACTCAACTGCGGTGGACTCAACTGCGGTGGGCTCCTCACTCATCTGCTTAAGCAGTCCCTCCCAACCCCCTTTTATGAGGCGCGTGGCGATCAAGCC
This sequence comes from Myxine glutinosa, assembly GCF_964187855.1. Classification (NCBI taxonomy): domain Eukaryota; kingdom Metazoa; phylum Chordata; class Myxini; order Myxiniformes; family Myxinidae; genus Myxine; species Myxine glutinosa. Next base: position 39,231 of record NW_027617754.1, read on the forward strand.
GCCGGCCTTTTGGAAACGCCCATCGGGTCGCTCTCCGCAGTGCCGATTGGTGGGCACGGGCTCTCTGGCTCCACCCTTGATGACGATGGGTGGGCACGCCCTTCTTCCCCGAGCTGACCACGCCGTAATGGCGGCAAATGCAGTTGGCAATCGAGGCTTTGGGAATGGGGCTTTGGGAATGAAAGGGAATCTACTCTATTGGAATTCGGTGCAATGGAGTGTCAGTTAATGGAAGACACAGCCTTAACCTACATAGAATAAGGAAATAAACTACCAACAAGGAGGAAATCTATGATTGGCTAACGTGATTGTATATGACCGAACTAAGGGACGCCCTTTTGACCTTTATACACAACTGGAGGAAGGAGGGTGATATTTTACCATTTACTACACAATAAAGAAAACACAATTCTCATATCCACAACAATATTATATATATATATATATATATATATATATATATATATATATATATATATATATATACATATATATATATATATATATACATATATATATATATATAGAAGCTCATCCTCCACTGCTGTCTGATATTAATGTGTTCGGTATCTTCCTGGTGACGTAAAAAGCTGAAATGTAGCGTGCCGACAAACATCAAAGCCAGTACACCCGGAAAAAATGACAGAACCATCGAAAAGCGTCCGTAAATGAAAATTAACATAAAAAAGGGTAAACACTATGTGTAAAAAAACAAAAAAAACCTTCATCGATATCTCGCATTTGAAAATTGTAATTTCTATAAGTGTAAAACTGTGAAATATATATCTCAATGAAAATTAAGGTAAAAACCGTAAATGCGTCCTTGAAATGAAATTAAAACAAAAAACCTAAATTGATATCGGGCTGCAGGTCAGTAATGCTTTCCTGTTATCATAAAACTTCTATCTATTTATTATGTACCTACATACGAAGCACGGTTTGTTATTGCTTACACAATATGTAAGCATACCGCACAAGTATGTATGCATGCATGCATGTATGTATGTATGTATGCATGTATGTATGTATGTATGTGTGTGTATATATATATATATATATATATATATATAGCCATGTTGATGCCCCGGATATTTAACAACACTACTTTATCACAGTCTAGCCGAGCTTGCCCAGCCTCGCCTCGTCTTGCCTCGGCTTGCCCCACAAGTGCTCTCCCGGTATGCTGTGCGTGCAGACGCGAGAGTGACAGCCCCCCACAGCCTGAGTCACGAAAGCCTCTCCTTGGCGTGACGTCACAGACATCACGCGCGTGCCCACATTCACGCGTGCGTACACGCACGTTTCACGCACCGAAAAAAGAAAAGATTAATTATGAAGGCAAACAAGGGACAAGACCCATCCATGGTCATTTTTGTCATACGGTAAGTTGGCACAGACAGTCCGACAAATGTCGATGAAATTACCAGTGTAGTTATTTCATCATTCAATGCTGTGCTGCAAAACAACATACTGCCAACTAAGAAGTAGTACTTCGACCTTTACAAGTTTCTTTTAATAACACTTTCATCGCTGTTTTCATGATTTTTTTTTTTTTTTTTTTTTTGTATACAAGATCGAGGCTCGTGTAAGAGCTAACATTAATCACAAAAAAACATAAACGGACACATAAAATATATAATAAAGGGAGCGGGAGACAAGATGGGGAGAGATAGGGAAGCACACAAGTACAACAGCAGAGAACACGGACATCGGAAGATCTGTGGGAGGGAGAGGGCTTGGGGGGACGAGGCTTGGGGGGGGGGGAGTGGGAGAGGTGTAAAACAAATGGACACTGCTAGGACTTTCAGGAAAGAAGTCGGTATTTCAAAAAAGTGGATCTGGGGTGTATTAACAGGGGTAGAAAAGATAAATTTGATTCTGCATGAAGATTAAGCTTAGAGATAAAGATTCTACATAAAGCCTATTTTTTAATGAGAGTCTCTTGCAAGAACAGATCGACCGAGAAAGGGGCACGGGCACGTAATGGACCCTTTGTCGACCTCATTAAGAAACTTCATAACACACACACACACACACACACACACACACACACACACACACACACACACACACACACACACACACACACACACACACACACACACACACACGAAACAGGTGTATCGTTTCCAAGAACACCGTGGAATCCGAGATCCATTCACTCTCAAGGACAATTGGCTGGCAGAGGATAGCCTCGAGGTATGGAGTGGAGTGGAGAACCGTCCAGGATTGCAACCCTGGCCAAGAGAACATGGTACACACACCCGCACACCAAGAGAGAGGGGAAGAAACAACGGTGTGCTCCACGATGCTGCACCATCACGTCCACATTAGAACCGTTTGTTCCCAAATTAAAAAACAATCGTAGGGCTGTTTTGCGACGGAAAATTGCCTTTTGGGGTATAAAATGTCACCGAAAAAGTTTTTGCCGATGTAACAGAGTTGCCAAATATCTTATACAGTACACACCAGCAGGTACCCGTGGAACATCCACGCAAAGTTGTTTTTTGTTTTTTTTGTTTTTTTTGTATACAAGATCGAGGCTCGTGAAAGAGCGAACATTAATCACACAAAAAGACAAACCGACACATAAAACATCGGGAGCGGTAGACAAGATGGGGAGAGAGGGGGAAGGCCACAAACACAACATTTGAGAGCAGGGACCGAGAGACATGGAGACATTGAGAGATCTGAGAGAGGGCGAGGGCTTTGGGGGGGGGGGGGCATGGGAAGGGGGCGGTGGGAGAGGTATAAAACATATGGACACTGCCAGGACTTCCAGGAAAGAAGTTGGTATTTCAAACAAGGTGGATCTGGGGTGAATTAGTGGGGGTAGAAAAGATCAAGGTTTTGGATGGGGAAAGATAAGAGATGGTGGTGAACAGCTGTTTTAAAGACCTGGAGGGAGGAGTGGGATTGAAGGGAGTGAGGGAGTTTGTTCCAGAGGCTGGAGAAAAGAGGAATGAAAGAGTGAAGGTGAGCAGAGAGCCGAGATTTCGGCAGTTTAACCATCAGAGGGTTGCTGGCATATCTTGTGCGACCTGTAGGAATATTTGGGGGACAGAGCACAGAGAGAGCTGGGGTGCAAGGCCGGAGAGGAGTCGGTAGAAGACAGAAAGACCACCTACCTGCCTGCGGTGAGTGAGTTAAAGGCCCTCAGAGATAGCTTCATCGCCGGAGATTCCAATAATTCTGAAAGCTTTGGTTTCAACAGCGTGAAGCCGAGCTAGGTGTGAGGCAGGAGCACCGGCCCATAGGGGAGAACAGTATTCCATTGAGCTGCGGATGAAAGCCTTGTATGTGGTGAGGAGCTCAGGTGTGCCGAGGAAGGACTTCGCACGACGGAGGATGCCCAGTCGGCGACTGGCTTTGGAGGCCAGCTTGGAAATGTGGTTTTCCCAAGAAAGATCATGGCAGATAGTGAGACCCAAAAGCGTGAGCGACAGAACTTCTTGGAGAGGATTGTTGAGAAAGTAGATGGGAGGGTTGTCCAGTCGATCTTTTCGGAGAGACATAGTAAGAGTGTGAGATTTGTCAGGATTGAAAGACATGTTCCACTTGTTTGACCAGTCTGTGATTTTGTCCAAGTCTTCAGAGAGTGAGGAGGCTGCAGACTGCCGATCTGAGGGAAAAGGAATGGAGCGGCAGAGAGTGGAGTCATCAGCAAAGAGATAGAGAGGATTTTCAAGAGAGTCAGAGAGATCATTGATGAAGACCAGAAAAAGCACGGGGCCCAGAACACTGCCTTGGGGAACTCCAGCCTGAACAGGAAGAGGAGATGAGAGAAACCCATTCAGGGCCACACGTTGACGACGACTAGAGAGGAAGTCCGCCAGCCATGCGTGGAGATTTCCATGGATACCAAAGGAGGAGAGTTTGGTGAGCAGAGCGGGGTGCCAGACCGTGTCGAAGGCACGTGATATGTCGAGGGAGACAGCTCTAACAGGAGACAGGAGACAGACGAGGGAGACAGCTCTTACCCTGCAAGTAAAATGTGACTTCAAGTCCTCAACTCAGACCTCCCCTCCCAATCCCCAAGTCCTCAACCTTCCCCTACCCGCCCAAAGGCTTCATCCCCTCCTCCCTCCAAACCTTCAACCTCCCTCCCCTCTCCAAAACAAATTTAACCTCTCCCTCCAATCTTTGCCCTTCCCCCTCCCCCCCCCCCCCCCTCCCCATGGACCCAACACTCTGTCTTCCCCTTTTTTGTGTCACTGCAGCATAATCCCTGGCCAAGAACGCTTCCCTCACTATTCTTCAACCTTACCAACGCCACTCCAATCACATTCTCCAACAACATCAACATTTCATATAACTTAAAAAAACAAAGCAATGAACGCCTGGTGTTGGCCTAATGGTTATGGTGGTTGGCTTAAGATCCTAGGGTCTTGGGTTCAAGCCCCTGTGTTGTACCGTTGACAGGTAGAAAGCATGAACCTTACAAAAGAGGCTGACGAGGACTGACCTCTATAGAAAGCAAACAAAATGGTCGCGATTTGATTTTGAAGCCCCTCCATGAACGGACAGAGACACACACAGACTCTCTTTCTCTTTCTCTTTTTCTCTCTCTCTCTCTGTGTGTATATATATATATATATATATATATATATATATATATATATATATATATATATATATATATATATATATATATATATATATATATATATATATATATATATATATATATATATATATATATAGTCGTGTGACTACCCTTGGCGAATACCGTAGGGTAGCACGGATGGCAATCGAGCGTTACTCCCGGGCGTTCAGTTCAAATAGGGGATTTCATATATATATATATATATATATATATATATATAATATATATATACAGTATATATATATATATATATATACATATATATATATATACACGTGGGAGGAAGAAAGAGAAGAAGAGGAAGCTGAAGAGCTTACCTATGGTCCCACCGGCAATCCCCTAACCTGCAGAAAATATCTCAAACAATTGGCACTGAAACAATCTGTCAATTTCCGGACCCGGATCTCAGTCAACGGAGCATCTTCTCTTCTAGACTTGGTTATGACAAACTTACCTGCAAATGTCTGCTGCTCTTCTTCTGCTCCAATCGGTTCTTCTGATCATTTGCTTGTTAAAGTGGACATCTCTCTGGCCATTCTCAGAGAGCCTCCTCAGCGTCGACGAGTCTGGCATTTCACTCAGGCCGACTGGCATGGTCTTGAAGCAGCCATCAATCATCTGGAATGGTCTCCCATCTCTACTGCCTCTGACATCAACTCTTCCTGGGAATTCTTCCAAAGTAAACTGCTCTCCCTCACGCACAGATTTATCCCATCTCGTCTTCAGTTGTCACACCCTTCCGCCCCTCCATGGTACACTGAATCTTGTGGTGGGGCAGTTGCCCTGAAACAACTTGCCCTCACCTCTTGGAAGGCTAATCCAAATGAATGCAATCTCAGTTCCTTCCACCATGCTCAGAACAAGTGTGTGTCTACCCTCAGGAGTGCCAGGAAGCACTATCACTCCACACTCAAGAATGAACTCTCAAACCTGTCTCCTTCCTCCAAATCCTGGTGGCGTCTGGTCAAATCTGTTTCTGGTGTTTGTGCCCCCTCCATCCCCTCCCTTACCTCAAATGGCTACACTGTTGACACGGCACATGACAAAGCCGAATGCGTCAACTCTGTGTCTGCCTCAAAATCCTGTGTCCCAAACCCATCTCTCTGTGTACCGACCTTACCCAGTCGAACCCAGCTGCTCCTGGAATCTGCGTCCTGCTCTCCTGACAAGGTGGAGAAGTTTTTGTCAAACCTCGACTGATTCTGCAACTGGACCGGACGGCATCAGCCCACAGGTCCTAAAATCCTGCTCTGCCGCTCTATCTCACCCTCTCTCTGTTCTCTTCACCCTCTCTTTTGCTCAAGGTCATCTACCATCTGCTTGGAAATCAGTCAACATTACCGCTTTACACAAAAAAGGTACAAAAACAGATCCTTGCAACTACAGACCAATCAGCCTGCTCCCAATAAATCAGCCAGGTCATGGAATCCATCATTGCTTCTGACATCAAATCCTTCCTCTTCTCCAATGGCTTGATCTCGGATCATCAATTTGGATTCAGACCAGGTAATTCTACTCTGGACATGCTGCTTCTGCTGTCTCAACAATGGATGGAGGTCCTCAATGTCAAACAGGAAATCAGAGCTGTCTCCCTCGACATATCATGTGCCTTAGATACGGTCTGGCACCCAGCTCTGCTCAACAAACTCTCCTCCTATGGTATCCATGGAAATCCCCACGCATGGCTTGTGGACTTCCTCTCTGGTCATAGTCATAGTGTGGCCCTGAATGGATTTCTCTAATCTCCCCTTCCTGTTCAGGCTGGAGTTCCCCAAGGCAGTGTTCTGGGCCCTGTGCTCTTTCTGGTCTTCATCAATGATCTCTCCAACTTTCTGAAAAATCCTCTCTATCTCTTTGCTGATGACTCCACTCTCTGCTGCACCATCCCTCATCCTCAGATCGGCAGTCTGCAGCCTCCTCACTCTCTGCAGACCTGGACAAAAACACAGACTGGTCAAACAAGTGGAACATGTCTTTCAATCCTGACAAATCTCACACTCTTACTGTTTCTCCGAAAAGACCGACTGGACAACCTTCACATCTACTTTCTCAACAATCCTTTCCAAGAAGTTCTGTCACTCAAGCTTTTGGGTCTCACTATATGCTGTGATCTTTCCTGGTAAAACCACATTTCCAAGTTGGCCTCCAAAGCCAGTCACCGACTGGGCATCCTCCATCGTGCGAAGTCCTTCCTTTGCACACTTGAGCTCCTCACCACATACAAGGCTTTCATCCGCAGCTCGATGGAATACTACTCTCCCCTCTGGACTGGTGCTCCTGCTTCACACCTAGCTCGGCTTCACACTGTTGCAGCCAAAGCTTTCAGAATCATAGGAATGTTGCGCGATGAAGCTGATTGTGAGGGCCATTCACTCACTCACTGCAGGCAGGTAGGCGGTCTTTCTGTCTTTTACCGACTCCTATCCGGCCTAGCTCCCTCAGCTCTCTCTGGGGTCTGTCCCCCAAATATTCCAGCAGGTCGCACAAGATCTGCCAGCAACCATCTTCTGGTGAAATTGCCAAAATCAAGACTATCTGCTCACCTTCACTCTTTCATTCCTCTTTTCTCCCGCCTCTGGAACAAACTCCCCCACTCCCTTCAATCCAACTCCTCCCTCCAGGTCTTTAAAACAGCTGTTCACCACCATCTCATATCTCCCCACCTCCAAAACCTTGAATTTTCCTACCCCCGTTAATTCACCCCAGATCCACTTTTTTGAAATACTGACTTCTTTCCTCGAAGTCCTAGCAGTGTCCATGTGTTTTTTTCCCTCTCCCACCCCCCCCTCCCCCTCTCCATTCCCCTTCCCCCCAAGCCCTCTCCCTCCCACAGACCTCCTGATGTCCCTGCTCTCCATCTTGTCTCCCGCTCCCTTTATCTTATGTTTTATGTGTGAGTTTGTCTTTTTGTGATCAATGTTAGCTCTTACACGAGCCTCGATCTTGTATACAAAAAAAAAACCAAAAAAAAAAAACCGGTGGACCGATTGGGTGTGTGACAAGGACGAATCGATTCGATTTTGGTGAAGCTCCAGATCCGGAAATTTTTAGCATAATTTTTTCAGCGATTCTTCACCATTGGGAGATAGGGCGAAAAACAATACATAGCAGGATATTTCAAAAAGTTGTGGATGAGTTGCTTAGGCGACAACAAGAAGCCGATTAGATTTTGATTCAGGTCCGGATCCAGATCCGGCCTATCAGTGGATACAAAACGTAAAGTGTTCAGCCTGGTGGAGGTGTGCGCTCCACCGAGTGCCCTTCTAGTATTCGATTTGCAATGATCTGGTGACTTCTTCATACAAATCACCTTCTTTCCGGACAACCCACAAACGGAAAACAGAGGGTGCAAGACCAGAAAGGAGGCAGTAGAAGACAGAGAGACCACCGACCTGTCTGCAATCGAGGGAATAATGAGATCGAAGAGATGACCACAGTAATCAGGTCTTTCCAAGATAGTTCATCCAGGCGTGTGCACCGTCACATTGCAAGGTAAATGAACACGGGGTAATGCAAGTACAGGTATACCCAGAGGGGGAAAGAGCAGGCACACTTCCTCTCGGTTTGGATTGCACTGGGCAACTTAATCCCACGACTGTATAATCTGCTGTTCTGACGTCGCAGAGGCGAGGAGGTTGCGGAGGACGTCAAACTGTCTGTAAGACTCTTTACCATCAGCTTGGAATTGCTTACGGACGACAACACCATCACACCGGCCATCTCGATTATTTATTACATACGCATCGATGCAAGACTCATTGAGGAACTTATACATCAATCACGTCCAAGACGAGGACGTTTGAACACGCGATACCAAAAGCAAGATCATTGCGTCGAGATAGGAATATGAAACAGGTCAATCATTTCCTAGACACAAACGTACATCATTTCTCCTAACGCTGTAAACTCCTTCAATCTCCCCCACCCTCTTTCACATTCCTTACTCATTTCCTCATTCAATACATGTCAAAATGTTGTGACTTGTGAGAGAAACCACCCGTCTGATTCATCATGATACCCGATAATCCGCTTGTCTGTAAAAAGGCTTAGGCCGAGCGACCACTGAGGAAATGATGCAGTTCGTCTGTCTGTCACTGTAGCCTACTTGCTCCTTCATGACACGAGTGCATGGTTGACATTCCATTGATGGGTGGTAGTAGGCCTATACATGCGTCGTGATTGTGACGTCGGTGCTTGTGCATTCACGCCTCAGCTTCCAAAGATGGCGTCACCAAACGTAGACTCCAAAACGCCGAATAAGTGTCCAGGCCCGGAAAAATGCAGGTGCATATATAAACTCGAGTGACGAAACGACCGACTGAGAAGGTTCCGTCGTGTCATTGCTGAACTGTCACCACAGGAGAGCCGATCTTGACTAAGGCCTTCATCCCGCGGCTTGATGGAGTATTGCTTTCCCCTGTGGGCTGGTGCCCCTGCCTCACACCTCGCTCAGCTTGACGTCATGGAAACCAAAGCCTTCGACAAGATCATTGGAATCTCCAGGGAAAAAGCAATGGGCCTATCACTTTCCCATCGCAGACATGACAGTGGTCTCTCTGTTGCCTGCCACCTCTTTTCTGGTCTTGCATCCTCTGCTCTCTCCCCCCGCTTGGTCAATTTCTTTCTTCCGTTCAGTACTCCAAGATAGCTGTCTCAGATCACATCCCACATCGAAAACCATGATTTTTTTTTTCTACTTCTGCATCTATAAATTTACATTCTGTAGATTTGGCTTCTGTATCTGTCCTGTCCAGTGGAAAGAACTGGGAAGTGGCCCTGTGCTGTGTGTAGGAAGGGTGTCGGAGTGAACTCCATTCAGTGTACAATGTGCGCTGAGTGGGTTCATCAAAAATGTAGTGGTCTGAGAGGGTCATTAACCAGTGTGGCAGCTACATTCAAGTGTAAGGTGTGCACAGAGGGAGCTGCAGATGGAGGAAATGTTGAGTTGGATCTTGGAGACGGTGTGAAGCTGGAAGGTGTGAAAACATTTTGCTACCTCGGAGACATGCTGAATGGAGAAGGTGGATCAGACTCGGCAACGGTTGCTCGAGTGAGATGTGCATGGAAGAAGTTTCGGGAATTGAGTGGCGTGCTGATGATGAGGGGAGTGTCGTTGAAGCTGAAGGGAAAGGTGTATGCTGCATGTGTGAGAAGTGTTATGATTTATGGGAGCGAGACATGGGTAATGAACGTAGAGCAGCAACGAAGGTTGGAAAGGGTGGAAATGCGAATGGTTCGACGGATGTGCGGAGTATCGTTGAGAGAGAGGAAGACAAATGATGAATTGCGAAAGATGATGGGAATAGAGCCTGTGATTGATGCTGTGAAGAGGAACAGGTTGAGATGGTTTGGTCATGTGTTGAGGAAGGATGAAAGTGACTGGTTGAGAAGAGTGATGGAAATGAATGTAGAAGGAAGTAGAGGACGGGGAAGACCGAGAAAGACTTGGCTAAAGATGGTGGAAGAAGAAATGCGGGCAAGGGGGTTATCAAGGAGAGATGCAGAAAATAGGGCAAAATGGAGAAGATTGTCATGGGGACCGCAAGGCTAACCCCCGCTCTAGCAGGGAAAATGGCCTTTAAAATGCATGTTGTTGTTGTTTGGATCTGTCCTGTCCACCCCATGCATCTTGCTCCATCCCTCATTTGTCCAACTCTCCCTCTACTTTATCCCTCAATTCTGCCGTTGGTATGTTCCCCCAACCATCTTTCCACTCTTCCTTTTGTTCTGTTACATCATGATTCATTCTATGTTCTAGCTCTTCCACAAGCCTCGATTTTGTTCACAAAAAAAACATCTTCATATATTTAGCACTATCAGTTCTGCCTCGCTGTTTCATGAGCCTCACTCCTACAAAAAGGGGTTTAATTAAGAACGTCCACCCAAGTAATGGTAGGTCATGATAATGTGGAGGACTCTTCCATTTTGGACGCAATAGAGGAGTGTTCCTCATGTGAATCCATCTTGAGCACCGACAGAGGTAAACTCTGCTTTAAAAAAAAAGAAAAAAAAGAAAAAAAAAAGGGCAGCAAAATGATTACGGGCAGGAAATCTAGGTTAGAGGGTGCAGGCAGAGAAGGCGTAAGCTTGAGCAAAGGAAGCTGGCAGAGTCTGCGCCAAATGAGCAGCTGCATTCAGCTACGTGCGGGCAGACACGCAAAGCAGCAACCTTTGGGCCGAGCTCGTACGATTTGTCTACAGACGGACTCGTTTCTACCGTGCAATCAAGTCACTCATCTGCCAAATTTATGCTTATGGTTGAAATAGCCTGATGACCTACGGAGCTATAAGCAAAGGATCACGGATTCATCAAAGCGCTGGCACATCACGCTGTGCAAGGCATTCAGATGGTCTACCACCGGCCGTGACTGCATCCACAGAGGTCTAATAACAGGGATTGGGACACAGGGGGTGGATTGTCAAAGATTTTCATATACCTGGCTACAAACCTCCTGACTGGTGATCAGCAGGGCAGAGGCACCGTGCTCGTGTGACAGGCGACACCTGTTTGCTTGCAAATCGTGCAGCAAACACTGTGATGGGGCTCGATCTGTGCCCTGCTGCCTCCTCAAGTTAGGGGGTTCGATTTGAGCTTATATATATATATATATATATATATATATATATATATATATATATATATATATATATATATATATATATATACACATACATACATACATACATACTGTTGCGGATATGGGATTTGCATCCATCCATATCCGCTTGTAAATATTCCCCTATTTCCTCAATACTTCCCAACTATCCCCAATCCCCCATTCCCTAGTCCCATTTTCTGTAAACAACACTGTAGACCCGACCTCCCCCTATTTCCCCCATTAAATGTCGTGCCCAGGTTCACCGCATCTCATGTAAGACAACTATAGGACATCTTGCTAGTTATTCTTAGTCTATGTCAGTTAAGGACTCGTTTCCATTAATTCTGACCCTTCGTTGCACCAGAATGTGATTGTATGGCACCGTTAGGAAGTTTAGGACCTCCCAATACCTCCCCGCAGCTCTTCCTCACGGTTCAGCAACAACAACAACAACAACAGCAACGGCGGCGGCATGCACAGGGAGTGCGCGTCCTCACTCCGGCTTGGTTGGTAGGGGGTGTTGGGAGGGCATGAGGCCTTCCCAGCGAGCCGCCATCGAACATGTGCTCGACGGGGTTACCAAATAGGGGCTCCCTGTCAGCTCCTCGTCAAGGGCGGAGCCCGGTAACCCCCGCACCCAATGGGAGCGGCGGACCGGTCCCATCTGGGGCGGAGCCAACCAGCCGAGGGCGTGTCACTCCCCGCTGAGCATGCGCAGGAAGAGGGAGGTGACGTCAGATGCGCGCTGAGCTTGAAGCAAGAGAGACGTCCCTTCCGAGCGCAGTGAGACCTCCCTGCATCTCTTGGACCGTGCTTGATCCTGTCCCCGAGCCAAGGTCCACCTTGTGCTATCGACTACCTGTCCCTTCCTGCCATCAATCCCTGTGTAAGTCAGCCTTGTCCCATTTGTCTGTGGTCTGTCTGGGATAAAATAAGATTGTACTTAAGTGCCTATCTCTTCTGTGCCTTTACCTCACTACCTTGTAATCTACCCCTTTTCTCCCACACTGTAATTATATCCTCCTCCGGAGGTCTTGAGAACTGTACCCCTTGCGTCGTTTCATCTATCCCAGTCGTTGTGTCCTTTCCATCATTGATTTAGCATAGTGCGATTTGGTCAACGTTTGGGTGGAATCGGGGTCTAGTCGGGGAATAACTGTTAGGTCGCGGTAATACACCACCGCTCGGTCGAAATAACATCTAACCGCGATCCGTAACAATACACTGCATATAGATTCCCATTCCACCTGAAAATCTTGTAGGTTTTCGCCATCGGGTCATCCAACTGTTTTAGTGAATGAATGCTGTTTAACCTTTACTTGAATCCTACAAGTTCCAGCATGATGTGATGTACAGGGCAAGGGGTTGTGGTTCACCGATAATTGCAATCAGAAAGGGGATGCGGTCAGATCCCAAGCGCTCCTCAAAATGTAAGAAAATGCTCATGGGATTCTGGATGAATCCCTGATCCCCCTCCCCTCCCGACTCGGACTCCTCATCCCAGTTATGTAACAAGGAGATGAAACAATAGCAGTAGTGAAATAAAATTTATTTTATATAATGGAACAACAATGGGACATGAGGTAAAATACATACAACATACATATTGTACATCTACAATTTCCTTCCCATATGCTTCCAGGAAGCCATACTGATGTCAGACGAGTCCAGTAACTCACCAGACAAAACTATGTTTCAGTCTCTCAACCACACACACCATTGCTACTATGGCAATCCACCACTGTATGGATTGCAATTTGGAGATCGCACATAATTTTGCAAACTTCAACGGCCGCAGAAACTGCAGTCCTCGCAAAATATACCCAAAGGGTCATCAGTGCAGCAAACGCATTGGACAACCGGTAAGGTAGGCATAACATAGAGGTTTTTCCTACCATGTGACAGACTCTGCAGAACAAGATGCCAAAAGGGTATGGACAGAAGCATTGGAAAATGCAGAAAAGGTACTTGTGTGCAGTCGATGGAGTGTGATTACGGTGAGAAGAGGGCTGAGAGTCGCTAACACACTAAGTTTATCACCTGGCTTTGAGGTTTTCGTTTGTCTTTTTTTTGCTTCTTCTTCTTTTATAAAGAACACTGGTTTGGGGGGGCATCTGAGAAAGTTCATTCGACTTGGCAAGTCCTCGTTTCGCTTATTTTTTGGTGGTGAACGAGAGCTTGTTCTCAGGACAACTTGCTGGTGATGGATCTTCAGGCTAATCTCTTTGCATTATGCAATTCGCATTAAGTAGTGGTCCTTTAAACACCAAGGACGAATGAAGTAACGAGAGAGAGAGAGATAAAATCAAACGAGTAAATGCACGAGTAAAAGGAATGAGAAAAGCTGTTTGATGATGATAACTGAGACAACCACAAGGAAAGCACCATTAAATCCACAGATATCCACAAGTGCAGACATTTGGTCATAAATAGTTTCAAAACGGATATTTAGCACATTGGCGAAACAGCATTACAGAAGACAAAAGAAAGAAAGGGCTAAATAGACTAAATGAAAGGAAAAAAAACAAAATCAGCAATCATCATTCAGCAAGTGCCATTTGCATCTGCAGAGAAGTAAGGCCTTTATGTTTTAACTGAGGAGTCAGCTGCCTTGGTCGAGCAAAGGCCTGGTGCTTTTTTGCGGCACAACTTGTACGACTGCTCAGACCCTCTGCAATTTTTTTTTTTTAAATCTTCATATAATCGATAAAACAAACCTGACCAACAATGTGCAATGTTTAAAGCAAGATATGTTAATATAATTACAATTAACTTCCGAGCAACAGGGCATTTTTTCTGCTCAGACTCAAAACACGGTAATGGTTAAAAATAAAACAAACAAACAAACAAATAAAACAACCAGGAATAAAATAAAATAAAGACCAACTTTATTGCAAACGGGGGCTATATTACACCGACTTAAACCTAAATGTAAAAGGCACAAGGGAGAGGGAGGAGGGTAAGGAAGAGGAAGGACAGAGAGGGACCATGGAGATGAGGGAGCCTCCTGGAGAAAGAGAGGGAAATGGAGGAATAGCAGGAATCGAGGAAGAAGACCTCCTTAGTGATACAAGAAGTGTAAAATAACAAAAGAGCAATTAGCCAGGGAGGCAGGTCCCTGAGAATCCAAGAAAGTGTGGAACCGAGGACTGTGTCAACACCGCGTGCGTATGTACATACGAGCACGTAAACCTCGCACACCAGCAAGCATGGGCACGCACCGACAAGTGCAGGTGCACACACAGCAGCAAGCGGACGTATGTACACACCAGCAAGCACAGGCGCACACACCAGCAAGCATGGGCACGCACCGACAAGTGCAGGTGCACACACAGCAGCAAGCGGACGTATGTACACACCAGCAAGCACAGGCGCACACACCAGCAAGCATGGGCACGCACCGACAAGTGCAGGTGCACACACAGCAGCAAGCGGACGTATGTACACACCAGCAAGCACAGGCGCACACACCAGCAAGCATGGGCACGCACCGACAAGTGCAGGTGCACACACAGCAGCAAGCGGACGTATGTACACACCAGCAAGCACAGGCGCACACATCAGCAAGGACAAGCACGCACACATCCCAACTTTAGGAAAATATTGGTATATATATAATTTTTTAAGATCACATTCTACTTGTGAGGTCAATTATGTTAAAGATACTTTGTTTTAGTCTTCGACGAAGTGCAACTTAGATCGTTTTATCAGGGTGAGACTTTAAGGGTCCAACCTCAACCCTCGTGGTAAAGTAAGGACGGACATAAAACTCCTGACGAGATAGTGACAAATCAGGCAGAGACCATTGGTGGACACCCACAAAGACGACAAATTCCCGAGTGGACTAATGAAAACCTTGTGCTTCAATCTTACGTGGCGTTTTGAGCTTTCGGTAGCGATTTGTGTCTCGCAAGCAATTTTCAGGCCTGGAGGCCGAGCCTGAGTGGAAGCAGAGTGCTGGGTCCTCTACAATGCAAGGGGATCGAGCAATCCAAAGAAATTGGGTGGAGAAAAGGCGAAAGGTTGATACGGGAGTAACGCCATTGAAAATTTCACCTCAAAGGCCGTAAACAAAGGAAACAACACCTTTAGAGTTACAGATGCCCATCTCTTCATGTTGGTCCAGTCTGATCATTTTCATGTGTGGAATTTTTTTTTCTTCTTTATTTTGTTACACAGGTCTTCCATTGCTTGATGCTCAGAGTTCTCCTTGCCTCACTTGACCCCACTCGAAGGCACCGGGACCCTGACTCAATCTTGCCACGACACGGTCGGTGGGACGGCTCGGCGGTGGTGGACTCGGAAAGTGGCATGGTGGTGAAGTCAGGGGAGAGGGGAAGAGCAGCACGGGCTAGCAGCAAGGCAGCTTGGGGCTGCTGCTGGAGTAGCCACCATCACTAGTCGCGCTGCGTAGGCTTATACTCTCATCCATGTCGCTGGCACTGCCTGCGCTCAGGCTGTCCGTGTCACCCAGGGAGAACTCCAAGCTTTCGACATCCACATCGATCTCTTCTGAAAGCGACAGACAAGAACGACAGACAGAATTACTTTCAACATGAGAATACCATTACTACTGAAAAAGCAATTAATTCACAAATTGTTTTTTTGAATTACTAAGCATTTGTCATGGTGAAATATACATTATTCTGGCATCCCTCCTCATGCAAACTTTTATGGCTTGTGATAATCCATCATTAGTGCAAAATGAAAATGCGTTTTTATCTACAGCAGGAGCTAAAGGCCAACTGTTGATAAAAGGGACATCGTTGCACATCTTTCGCATCGATTCTGCTGGACAGACTGGAGCTGGATCTAGCTGGCCTCCCACTGGAAGATGTGCTCCATGATGGAAGATGTGCTCCTCCCCCACACATCACACCAGGATGACATTTTATAGTCAGATTGAATGTCATTTTCGGTGACGACTTGTATCTAATACTTATATCGAATACAATATATTATTAATATATTCTGTGAAGAGACAACTTTTTACATTTATCTTGTTTCAATCCAAGGGGCTGGTCGTTCTGCTTTTGTTTTCTTTGTGTAGCCCCCACCTCGAGTGGCCTTCTGGTTTTGTGGCGGGCAATATCCCAAAAAAAAAATAATAATAATAATAATAAATATATATTTATATATATATATATATATATATATATATATATATATACTGTATATATATATATATATATATATATATATATATATATATATATATATATATATATGGTTAATTTTTCAACTATGTATGCATGTATGTGTTGACGAACAGCCTTCGCCCCATTGGTTGGACAGCTGCCCCGACTCCACCCACAATTTTAACCTAATTTTTTTTTTTAACCATACGTTCACCATTTTGTGAAGGCACATAGGCCTCAGATTTTAGGCCTCTGGTGTCAGCCCATGGTCCAATGCAATTGGGAATTATCTGAGCTATATAACCACAATGTATTATATATGCACATAAGCCGCACGCGTGTTTTTGCTTCATGTATACAACCCGTGTTATTTTTTATTATTTTTGGGAGCGATAGCGGCAGTGGTCTGTGGCCTACACACCATCCCAATAAAGTCATGAGCAATTTGTGCAATAAATTAAGGTCTTTGTATGTACTTTCGGTATTAGCCAGAGTTTTCAAGGCAGAATAGTGTGAAAATACAGAAGGGTCCTTCTTCATTGTGATGAGAATTTCTGCCAATGCGCACGCACGCACACACACACACACACACACACACACACACACACACACACACACACACACACACACACACACACACACACACACACACACACACTACGAGATGCTAATCGTGTTCCCCCTCCCCTCCTTATGTGTCTAAATCCCTACTTTCCTCCCTTCCCATTCTGAACCTCTTAAATCATTCCCTTCTTATCTGCCTCTGCGTTTTCGCCATGATAAAGAACTATCAACACAGCTCCGCAAGCCAAGCCGATCCCCTCTAAAGACGACCTTGAATACACCTCATTGCCGTGCATTTGGGCAGAAGCTGCCATTAACTGCCGACAAATTGTGGTAGTGTCACGGCACAAATGGAGGACCAATGAATGCACGGTCATGGGGTGAGTAAGCTTGGAGAATTCTAGCAGTTAGATTGTGAGAGCTCGGAATGTTGGATTCGCCTTCCCCGACGGACAGCGTATAATTCCTTTCGACAGTCCGTCATGAAATCGGTGATCATGTGGGTGGAACATTTGAACATGCATCCATACCACGGCCCACCGATACATTGGTTGGTCAGGATTTGGAAAAGGAAGCTAGTCCGAATCCAGCGAGTGTTACAATATACTGCCGACTACAACCACCATTTCAAAGGGTACATAGCGTATTATTTTTTTCATCCCCAGAATTTTTTATTATTATTTCTTTCTTCTTTTTTTTTTTAAATGAGTTCTCCAAATATTGTTAAAACAAAAACAATATTCAAGTGTAATTTGACCACAAAACAGCTGTGAGTACAATCAGTATTCCATTCATAATGCAATCCGATATTGAGCAATTTTGGGGCAAAAATAAATAAAAGGTGGCTGTGTGACGAGGGTGAGGGCATCTGCACCGAGTCAGAGAGGTCGGCGGTTCGAACCCTAGCCTCGTCATACCAAAGACGTCTGACACGTCGGACACATCCGACTCATGAAAAAAAGATGAAACTGATATTATCTGTCCTTCCGTTAAAGGAAACCGTGGTCAATGTTGCATTCAATTTGGAATTTAGCTGTGGCATACAGGCCCAAAATGAGTGCTTCATCGAGATAGTTTCATGATACAATACCTGCCCCTGTGCCATCCCTCCCTTCTCTGTCTTCCTTTCTCCCCCTGGGTAGCACTGAACCAGACAATAGTTTGGTAAGATCCACGTTCATGACAATTAAAAGGTGCAGCAAGTGAATGAACTTTGAGCAAATAGTAACGTTTCAGATCCCCTTTCATATTCCTGATCCAGAATCTTTATTTTTCCTTTTTTCAGTTACCAAAAGCATCGAATCGATTTCCTGATATTAGCACCGACCTACTTTCACCTGTTCACTCCCTCGGGAATCATGAGTGAATCAAAGTCGACCACAAGCTGTTAAGTTCTACATTTTCTGTATTGGTGCAAAATGTGTTGTGGGACATCCGATGGAAAAATAAATAAATCATGTCCGCATTGTTTCGATGGTGGTTACGCAAAGATAGGATCAACTTGAAAGCTAAAGGAATCATCAAAACAATTCAAAACTGTGGAAAATCTCCATAACGGTGACTCGTTTTATGTGGGTGCAGAAAATGCTACAAACTGCAATCAAATGGGATTTTAAACAGTAGGGCATGCCCGTACTATATCTATATCTAAAATTATATCCCCCCCCTCTATTTACATGAAATGGTTTGGTCCAAAGCGAACGGCTTGCGAGTGGTGACAATCCCCCCCCTCTATTTACATGCAATGGTTTGGTCCAAAGCGAACGGCTTCCGGAGTTTGGTAAAGAAATCGCCATCGCGTGCACAAACGCGCAGGAAAGCGAATGAATCGCAAATTCGTTTTTATTAGTTGTAAAACATAGTTTAACGCCAACATAGTTTGCAAACGTGAAATAAATGAATACGCTCTCAAATGTGCCATCCGAGGCAGAGTGTGCCCGCCACGTTCGGCACACGCGATCGTTCGCTGCTCTCTGATTGGTTGAATAGTTTTTTGGACATAGCTCGGTAAGTAATTGTCCGATTAATATGAAACCTTGAAAAGGCACATCCTCGGGTCCCCAGCAATATACCTGGCAAGTTAAAAGTATATCGGACCCGTGGTTGTCGAGAAACAGCGGTCACAGACAAACAAACAAACGTACAGACAGACAGACAGAGATTACTGGAATTATAGATAGATGACATATTGCCCACTAAACAGCCAGCAGGTGCTCTCACCCCTGTCGGAGTCCGAGCGATCGGAGCACAGGTTGGACCCGAGACTGTCTGTGCGCAACCTCTCAGGCAGCTGTGGCTCAAAGCCTGTGTTTTGACTCAGCTGTTGGAGACGGCGCTCAAGGTGCCGCTGCTCCCGGCGCAACTGCTCCTTCTGATGCTCATTCCGTCGCCCCACGTCTTCTAGTTTCTGCAAAGACAGGGCAGTCAAACTTCTGGTGCAGGTTGTGCAAAACATAGATCGTCAGATAACCCGGTGGCTGGTCACACACAAGATTTATTGAGTGCAGCTGCGGACCAAATGGCAGGTGCAAGGCAACGTCTGAACATCGTACCTTAATGTGATTCTTGGCCTTGTTCAACAGACCCAGGGTTGTGTGACGGGATGTGTCGGAATCCAGTGGGACTATACCCTTAAGGCGGTCCAGGCAGTGGCGGAGGTTGGCACGCCTGGTGGAAGGGGATTGGGAGGGGGAAAAATTATAAACACGGTCTGCCGATTTCAACAGGTAGCAGAGTTACAACTTGAAGTGATATGTTCAATTCAAAATCTACCACAAAGATGGCTGCACGGTCATGGCGGAGCGACATGTGAGCTTTCATTGAGTTACAATCAAATCCAGTACGTTTGAGCTTCAAATTCCACCTCAAACTGAGCACATGTTGCAAACCACACAATTGCAAGAAACTTCGAGAGAATTGGGAAAGTCCTCGCAGGAATGTTATTTGTACCTCCCTGATATTCAAACAAAAACAATATTATTTCCTTGCACACAGTCAAGGCTGCCATTTTCATTGCCAACATGCCGAGACAGCAAATCCCACATCCCATTACTCTCGAACCAAACCAAATGTTCCGGAATCCCTCCCACCGCCGGCTATCCTTGTCCTCCTCTAACCCTTTCCCTCTTCAGACGGCAACAAACCCACCGAGAAAACAATACTGCCTACACAGCAGCACACAGACGAGACATTCCATTACACTGTATATGCAACGAGTCAGTAATCGGAGAGATTACAGTTCAAACTCCAGATTGCTCAGTTTTAACTATGAACACAATCGATAACCCAAAAGATGTCCAATCACTAGTTTGAAGTCATTGATAAAATAATCTCTCAAACAGCAGAGGACCACTTCCTGGTATTTCGCCATGGCAAACACGAAGAAACGAACTTTTAAGTCGCAATCCACCTCTAAACCTTGCAAGAAGACATTACACAAAGTGCCTCAGCAACAGACTCGCCTGTGGCCTACTGCCACGTGACTTCCTTTTTTTAACAACACTAGGTCGACAACCATTGATTGGATGGAAGGCTGTCTTGAGCGCCTATTGGCTGCTTGTTGCTGAGCGAAAGTCATGGAACTAATGACAGGTTGGTGTTACAAGGGCAGGGAAAGGGGTACAAAGAAAACCAATCAAGGCAGGGGAGGGGCATCTGTCTAACACATGGAGAGGTGAATTGTGAATGTGAATTGGGGAAAAATCAAAATAAAATACACAAGCTCAATCCAGGCAGAAACATTTGATAATTAGTTTTCAAAATTAATGCATAACTGCAATGTAGAAAATGTTTAAGGAATTATAAAAGAAACATGGCTATAACCAAAGGACAGTATTGCTCCAAAATAAAGCCTTTGGATTTGAAGATCATATATATATATATATATATATATATATATATATATATATATATATATATATATATATATATATATATAGATAGAGTCCCACAGGAAACCAGGACTACTGTGCTGACCTGGCTTTGGGTGGGGATTGAACTGGGCCATTGGGTGGGAGGGGGTTTGGAGCAGACACTCGAGAACCTGGGGTACGACGACGTTTACATCAGATTTCCCGATTCTGATTTGGCTGTCAAAGTAACAAGCCTTAAGTGGTGCGACACCAAACTAACCAGGTGCAGGAAGGGAGCTGGGGGATATGCAGGTTATGTACTCAGACAATGGTGAAGAACAATGGCTCTCCCGATCCCTTCCCTTCTTCTTCTTCTTCTTCTATTGGGTTGATAACAAATCAGGTAAGGATAGGTAAAATTCGGTCCTTACGGACGACACAGATTCGGTCCTTACGGGCACTGTGGCCACCAAGCAGCACTGTTCAATGGTGCGCCCCTTTGCTCGTTGCCAATTCGGATTGAGCATGCGGAAGGACTCAACCCTCACCGGTGAGAGGTCAGAGGTTAGCGCTTCCTTCTGTGTCCGCCGGGTGAGGGGGAAAGGGGAGGGAGGATGCGGGCAACAGCATAGATGTGGGGAATGCCCGGAACCTCTCTCATTTGGTCACTACCTGGTTCAACACGGGAGACATGTGACAGGACATCCTTAAGCTCTCTAATCTTATGTTGGCCAGAGCCGACCCCCACATGGGCCATATACCAGGAAGTCCAAGTTTATCGGTTACATATTTTTTGAAATACCAACTTTTTTCCTGGAAGTCCTAGCAGTATCCATGTGTTTTTTTTAACTCTCCCTCCCCTCTCCCCCTTCCCATGCCCCCTGCCCCCCCTTCCCATGCCCCCTTCGCCCCCCAAGCCCTCTCCCTCCCACAGATCTCCCGATGTCCCTATTCTCTACTGTTGTACTTGTGTGCTTCCCTCTCTCTCCCCATCTTGTCTCCCGCTCCCTTTATTATATGTTTTTTTATGTGCCCGTTTGTTTTTTTGTGATTAATGTTAGCTCTTACACGAGCCTCGATGTTGCATACAAAGAAAAAACAAAAAAAGTCATTGCGAGCACATGTACTCAATAATTTCAAAATAATCTTAAATTATTCCACCCACTGTGGGTGGGGAGGTCGGGGGATGAGAGGGGGAAGGAGGAGAGTGGGAAGGTCGATATCTCAATTTTGATAATCGCTCCTCCCCCACTCTCAGGTTAATAAACCAAGTATCCTTTAATTGTTGCAAACCAATATCCCAGGGAAAGCTGCCCCAATGCCTGATGCAGATTACATAATGCCAGACCACACAAGTGTATCGGTTAGTTGACAGGGTAGAACATAGAGAGAGGGGAAGTCGAGTATCCGAGACTCCACTCACCAACTAACTACCAAAATGGCAGATTTACCACTGAGAGAGTTAATAGAGTTAATAACTATTAACTAGAGAGTTAATAGAACACGATACCCCGTGCAGTGTTCAGGTATATACAGGAGGGCCTTGCCGTTCGCATCTCCGTGAACCGCAAATCCACGATGCGCAAACTTAGGGGTTAATAGGCAAAGTAGGGCTCGGGACTTCAACTTAAAAATTTGTCCAAACTCTTCCCTTAATTAACATTTTTGTGCATTGTTTTTGTTCTATTTATTTTCGTGTATAGATGAGTTATTAAGAACATAAAATAAAATTTACTTTCCCGTCTTTTTATTTTGTAGGCAGTCGGTGGCTGCTGGTTGCATCATTGCTGAG
This sequence comes from Myxine glutinosa, assembly GCF_964187855.1. NCBI lineage: Eukaryota > Metazoa > Chordata > Myxini > Myxiniformes > Myxinidae > Myxine > Myxine glutinosa. The sequence continues at coordinate 61,781 of NW_027617754.1, forward strand.
AGCTGTGGCTTTGCCATTTGTTTCCAGTAAGCTGGTAGGCCTACTCATTTTGCCGACATCGGCAGGGTGACAGGTTGGGTCAACCCACCTGGTGTTAACGGCACGACAGGGGCTCAAACACAAGACCCTAATATCTAAAGGCAGCCACCTTAACAGTCAAGTCAACACTAGGCTCATTTTCCTGTATTAAAGATCATTTGAAAATCTGGAAGTTTTTGCGCTACTGAAGCACTTATACACTAATAAGATGAAGTCGAGTCGCAATCTAGGGGATTGGGGCTTTATTGATCATCGTGGAGTAGAAAGCAGCGTCCCTCAGCATCGAACATTATGGCGGCCTTCTCTTCACCCATTGGCACTAACCTATAGGACCATAAAACGAGGCAAACAGATAGGAAAGAACAAGCGATGCGTTTACGAGGGATGCCAAGTGCACTGGCATTCAACATCGTTGAGCCCCACAGCTGCCAATTACACAGAGCTGCCAAAATGACAATATCCGCACACTGCCACAAACAGCTTTCTGCACTCACGTGGTGGCAGAAGGCTGGGGCAGATAAGTGTGCCACTCGTGGAACCTTTGACGTTTCAAATGTGTCGGGTGTGCAAGGCAGAGAAACTTCCTTACATGGAAAAGCCACATGAGCTTGGATTTACGGCTCGGCATATCTGCAGATGTGGTTATTTTCTCAGTAGGTACTTTCATTATCATTCGGTGAAAGTTCAATGGAAGGATAGTTACACCTGAACTTTAGGTGAAAGGTTGGGCTGAGATGGGATGGGAGGTGGGAGTTCGCCTGATTACGACTGCAGATAAGGAGCAGGATTGCAAGTGCTCGAGAAGCCAATGCTAACAAAACAAAAACACCAACCATGCAACCTTTGCCTGCGTCCCAACACGCTTCACTTCCTCTGTCCTTACCCAACTCCTGTTCTCCAAATGGCGCTTGCTGAACCACCAAGATAGATTTTCTTCATTAATCACCTGTGTCAAATATATACAGGTTACACTACTCAAGCAGAAAAAAAGATAGGATGCAATAACATCATGCCATTAAAAAAACAAACACATCAGTGTTCCAAATACCAAAAGCTCAAGTTTCACTTCCATGTTTGCAAATTCAAAAATAAAAATGAGTACTGTACTTGACCTCTGCCACCTCACTTTAAAAAAGCAGGAAACAAATATTTGCCCCAACTAGAATGGAAAACTATTCTTCATGAAGCCTCGTGTCAATCTGCGTCGGTGGACAGGTCGAACAACGGATGGAATCAACAGGACGTTGATCGGAGTATGCTCACCCCCGTGGGACGCGAGAGGCTGGTGTCTTGTGTGTTAACCCTTCGTCAAAGCAAACGGCGAGAGCGATAACCCTGTCGGCATCAACAGTCTTTGACCACACAAGGATGGCCGGAATTGAAATCCAGGCTGCACAGTTCTGAGGCGAGTGCGTATAGCCATCGGCCAACCTGTCAGCCATGCCGAGGATCATGCTTGACACAAAAGACTCTGTATTATGATGACTTGTACTTTTCACAACATACAAGCAAAAGACACATCTCGCTGCATCTTGCAAGATATTTCAACCCACTCAACCTGTTTCATGCTGTGTAATGGGGTACTTCACAAACGCACGACCTTCATGGTTGGCGGAGGGAGGTGGCAGAAACTGTGTTTACCCCACCGTAGATATTCATCGGTACAATTTTTGGCATTATTATATAAAAAGTGTCTTTACATTTCATATTGCTTTACACAGAGTCGTGGCCAAAAATAATGGCACCGTTGCACTTTTTCAAAATAACTCACAATTTTCTCCAAAAAAAAGTTGAAATTGACAAAAGCATTTGGTCTCCACAATTCTTTATTTCACTATTAATATTACCGAACCTTTGTTTTTGATTCAGAACTTAATATATCCTTTTAAATCAGAAAATAAAAAGGAATGGCATTGACAAAATTATTGACACCCGAGACTTAATATTTGGTAGCACACACAGGCTTTGGACAAAATAACTGCAGTCAAGGGCTTCCGATAGCCATGAATGAGCTTCCTACACCTCTCTACTGGCAGCTTGGCCCACTCTTCTTGTGCAAACTGCTCCAGTTCTCCCAGATTTGAAGGGTACCTTCTCCCAACTACTGTTGTCAGATCTCCCCACAGGTGTTCAATGGGATTTAGATCTGGACTCAATGCTGGCCACTTCAGAACAGTCCAGTATTTCGTCTTGAACCATTCCTGGTTGCTTTTTGAAGTGTGTTTGGGGTCATTGTCCTGCTGCAAGACCTATGACCTTCGACGGAGACCCAGCTTTCTGACACTGTGTTGAACATTGAGCTTCAAAATGTCTTGGTAATCTCCTGATTTTGTGATGCCATGCACACATTCAACACCAGTGCCACAGGCAGCACAGCAACCCCAAAACATCACACTGAACCTCCTCCACATTTGACTGTAGGGAAGGTGTTCTTTTCTTTGAAGGCTTCATTTTGTTTTCTGTAAACATAGAGAAGATGTGCTTTATCTAAAAGCTCTAATTTGGTCTCATCTGTCCACAGGACATTCTCCCAGAAGGATTTGGCTTGTTCAGGTGTGTTTTGGAAAACTCCAGTCGGGCTTTCTCATGTCTCTCTCTCAGCAGTGGAATGCTCCTAGGTCTCCTACCATAGAACCCCCATTCATTGAGTGGGCGACGGATTGTGTGAGTTGAAACTGTCGTTTCTTGTGTCTGAAGGTCAGCTTGAATCTGTTTGGAAGTTGATCGAGGTGCTTTCTCCACCATTCGGACAATCCTTCGCTGCAATTTTCGATCAAGTTTTCTCTTGCGGCCACGTCCAGGTAGGTTGGCTACAGTGCCATGGGACTTAAACTTCCTGATAACATTGCGTATGGTGTACACAGGAAGATCCAGGTATCTGGAGATGGACTTTTAGCCTTGGGATTATCCATGTTTGGCTACAATCTTGTGTCTGACCTCCTCAGACAACTCTCTGGGTTTTCCTTCTTTTCTCCATGCTCATTGTGGTACACAGTGACACAAAACAACAGAATGACTCCTTTTCTCTATTCAAACTGGTTGAATGAGTGATTTTTATATTGCAGGTACCTGCAACTTACCACAGGTGAGTTCAATTCCAAAGTAAAGGAGAATCACCTGCTTGAAATCTAATTATTTCTAACAACTTCTAAAAGGTGCCAATAATATTGTCTGCACCATTTTCGGATTTCTGTGTGGTATAAGCTAAGATTTAGTACTTTTTTCAGGTTTTTTGTTTTGTTCCATGCAAACCAAAGGAATACATATGTGGATACCACAAGATTTTTTTAATTTCAACAATTTTCTGGAAGAAATGGTGCATTATTTGAAAAAAGTGCAAGAGTGCCAATATTTTTGGCCACAACTGTACAGTATAGTGTTGTCGTCACTTCTATGCATGCAAGGGTTAGTCATGCTTTGCTTTGCTGCCGCCGTTAAATAATAAAATTATTATCGCCTGGCTTTAGTAATCAAAACTGTTTCCGTTATCCAGAATCAGCACACTGGTAACCTCTCAAATGACCCAACAAGTAATGCTTCCATTTGGTGAAAATATTGGGCTCCTTCTGACATTACAAATCATGCAAAAACATTTCAGATGAGGAATTACTTTTTGTTAGTGGAAACAATGAAAGCTGTTTTTGTTTATAAACAGAATAAAACACTTCTTGTCAATAGAGTAAGCAAACCAAGGGTAACAAGGCAAATAACGCAAGTATACAGCTTTGCTATGAAGTATTTATCTAAGTATTACAAGCATACAGCTTTGCTATAAAAGCTTCTTTTTCTTCTTTTCTATGCAGAACAAGGCTGCAGAGTAGCATCATTGCCTGGGAACAGCTTTTTGCTGATGCAGTGGCCTCAGTTTGGAATTTGGGCTGCAATTTTGGAATTTGTTCAGGGTCCTGCGTGTGAAACACCGGGAAGACAGTTTATAGCTGGGTCGGGATTCAAACCAGGCCAGACAGCTCAGAGAAGAGTGTGCGTACCTCCAGGCCATCTTGCCAGCCTTCTTGGAATAAATGTGTAAATAGCATAGTAATTCTATCAGCTGCAGAAATAGTTGCAGAAAGAAAAGGGATAAGGAAAGCAAATGAGATAACCAGGATAGAAATATAGATATCAACGGTGAGAGAGGCCAAAACATGACCAAGAAACCAGCTCAGTATCTGCTGCCCGACTCTTCCAGGAGAATGGAATCTACGTTTTGCATTTATTTTTTCTCAAGAACAAACTGCTTATCGAGTCTCGTTTATTTGGAACAACATGTTGTCAAAAGGAAATAAAGAGCATGTTACGTGATAAATCGCATGGTGCTAGAAGAGGATACGGGTGTTCCATGTTCGTGTGGGAGGTTACCATATTTGCCAGTGTATTACCGCACTCCTGTTTTTTACCCTCAAAATAATAAAAAAATTCATGCTCCCGGCGAAGCTTGATGTAAGACTGGAAGTGCATAGTCTTATGAGCAAGTGTCATCGGGTACATTTTGGGAGATGTGTGTGCGACGTCGAACAGGCTGGTCGTGAAGTCCCCGATGCCATTCTCCTTAGCCTTAGCTAAGCTCCTCTCCTTCTGCCTGAGAGCAAGTATTGTACAAGTGTTGTGAATGAAAAACATGTAAATTAAAACTAATTTCCCATTATAAGAAGAGGCAGAGGTTAGGGTAGGGTGAGTGTTGCCTCAATCTTCATCTTATTGTCCTATTTTTACTATTACAGTGGATTATTTTATTCAAATTATAATGTTTAAGATCCACCTGGTGTTCCTTCTCCAGCAGTAGAAAGTCCCAATTTGAGAGCCCGGTACAAGTCCAGCAACACCTTCACATCACCCTTCTCCACCTCATCAAAGCCGACAGTCTTGGCCATTTCGACGATGCTACGTCGTGCTTTCGACACATTATTCACGCCAAAACCTTTAAATCCGTGAACAAATAGGGGGCAAAGTTTCCCCCATACACCTTTCATACAGGAACTAGGGACTTCCTTCCAAGACTCCTCATTATTACATAGACCATCCCGTATTGTTAAGGCCTTCCAGAATTCCTTTACAGTCATCTGATCATCATCAGTTGATTTCACCTGCAAATCATTAAATCATCATCAGGTTTGCAAATGTTCTTCGGAGATAATACACCTTGAATGTAGTAATCACTCCCTGGTCCTCATATCACTTGTACGTCACATGTTTCATACCGTCCAAAAGCATCCATTTTTACTTCAATAATGATTGCCTTCCTCTGTATTTTCCTTGCACTACCAACCTTGCTACTCCACGGATGCTTTCCAGTCACGAATGCAAGGGTTACGCTTATTACAGCAGCACAATTCATGCGCAAAATGGGAAACATCACGACACACACGGTGCTAACATGGAGGGTTTCCCAAATTCCAAAAAATGGTATAAATGACAGGTGTGTACTACTGCAAAAATGCATAAACAGAACACACGTAAACCCGAGCTTACTGTAATGGAACTGGAATGTACGCCATTAGCAGTGTGGTGACATCACATGCCAGGAAATGGTAATGTTTTGTTTTGTTTTGTTTTCAATTTAAATCGTATGTTTTTTTGAAGTAGCATTAAATCCTATAAATATTATTTATTTAAACATATCGCAATGTGTACTTTAAAAAAAAAAAACTATCTTGGTCATTATGGTTCCTTCTATTTGTGGGCCTGGCACCGAGGCACCATTGGAGCCATCGTCAACCCGGCCCTGGAGACCAGGTGGGTATTCCCGTCGATCATTCCTCGCTCCTGTTTGGCAATCAATCAGAATTGAGAGGAACGCGATGACATGTCGGAGTTACCATGCATGACTCAACGGGTAAAAACGTACAAGAGTATAAACTTTCAAAAATTTATTTTACACGTTTCATGTGCAGATGGAAAGGAAATCCAAAATGGCGGCAACCAAATTGGGAAAGCTTTCTGCGTCGTGGAGTTCCCTAAAACATTCAGTGACGGGTGTGCAACGACACTTTCGGACACCTTGTGAAAAGAACCTGCGAACCAGAAAGTCCATCTGGTACAAACAGTGAGGAGACAGAGGGTGTCTGTGCAAGAGAAAGAGCACCGGGTGCACTCAGACTTCAGAGGAGACTGTGCAGCGAATTCGGGAAACATTCCAACGCAGTCCAAAAAAAGTCACCCAACAGAGCAAGTCGTGAGCTACATAATCCAGACGATAGTTTGGCGTGTATTGCGGAAGTGCCTAGCCATGAAACCTTAGAAGTTGGAGTTACGGCAAGCCCTGAAGGCCAGTAACAAAGTCATTCATTACGATTTCTGCTGTGAAATGAAAGTCTGCAGTAGGGGTCAGGAAACCATTTACACCCGTGGCACATGTACATGCAAAAATCATAAGCTGTTTGCGAGGGGGGAGAGGATATCTTTAAAATTTTTATTCCCAATGGCCATGACATAACCATGGTCATAGAAGTTGTAGGATGGAAAAATTCACAGTCTCTGAGAATGGAACCTGGAAATCCAGGAACATGAAGTATCGTGCTCCAATGGGAACATCGATCAACAAAATCCAAATTGAATGTTTGTGAAATTTCAGCTTGAAGATACAGTTACTGCAATGTGGGACAATGGGGTTCATCAGATAAATGCCTTTTGGAAAAATGAAAATCTCTAACTGTTAACTGTCATGGGAAATTCCGACACAACTTCCAGTTGGTTGCCAAACCTCTCAAAAATATCAAAAATAATTTTTCTGTATCTGCTGCAACTCTCGGCTTTGGCTTAAGAGTTTAAATAAATACAGAGGTTGTGGTTTGTGATAATTTGACATTTTAACCCTTCGCACATGTGTGCCACTTAAGTACTCCCGGTGCGAGTAACATCGTCGACTTCAATAGACGTCGACGTGATAACGATCCTAAAGATGTAAGGGCCGAAAGGGCAAAGTCCAGATCATTTCATTTCATGCAAACACCATTCCTGCTGACCCATGGAAGTCAGTGTTCGCACTTAATAAAATCCGGGACACTCAAGGTTGACAGGTTTCCCACAGCACAATGTACGGACCGGAAATGTTTAATTTTTAAGAACAGCAAAACGATAGAAGTTACGGTGGATTTAACACCAAACTGATAATTATAGCAGGGCGAAAACAGATGGTCCTATCAAATGGACATAAATCCCAACATAAAGTTGTTGTTTTTTGTTTTGTTTTTTTTGTGTACATTTTAGGTAATTGGCATCAAACCAACTAGAAATCTCCCGGAATCTCCCGCGATGAAGCTAACTCCAAGGGCCTCTCACTCACTCACCGCAGGCAGGTTGGTGGTCTTTCCGTCTTCTACCGACTCCTCTCTGGCCTTGCCCCCCCAGCTCTCTCTGGGCTCTGTCCCGCAAATATTCCTACAGGTCGCACAAGATCTGCCTGCAACCCTCTTATGGTTAAACTGCCAAAATCAAGACTCTCTGCTCACCTTCACTCCTTCATTCCTCTTTTCTCCCACCTCTGGAACAAACTCCCTCACTCTCTTCAATCCCACTCCACCCTCCAGGTCTTTAAAACAGCTGTTCACCACCATCTCTTATCTTCCCCCATCCAAAACCTTGATCTTTTCTATCCCCGCTAATTTCACCCCAATTCCACTTTTTTGAAATACCAACTTCTGTCCTGGAAGTCCTTGGTGTCCTTGGTGTCCTTGGTGTCCTTGTGTTTGAATCACCTCCTATACTTCTCCCAACCCCCCCCCCCCCCCCCCGCCCCTTCCTACACCTCCTCCCCCCAAGCCCTCTGCCTCCCACACATCTCCCTGCTCTCAAATGTTGTGTTTGTGTGCTTCCCCTTCTCTCCCCATTTTGTCTTCCGCTCCCTCTTGATATATATTTTGTTTGTCTGGTTGATTTGTTTGTGAAGTAAATGTTAGCTCTTTCATGAGCCTCGATTCAGTATACAAAAAAAAAAAAAATGGGAACAAGCTTGCCAATACGATTGACAAGTGCAACTATAATGAGTCATTGCTGTTGTATATTTATGTATAAAATACGGATAATACTGTTCTGTGCTACAGTAAATAATCACTCGTTTCAAAAACAGTAGCGAATCGAAGACGTCACACACAAAACCAAAACAGCAACAAATACATCCCCAAGGATTGCAAAAAGTCCAAAGAAAAATATAAAGCGAAATATCAGCAGACATACACTGGAAACTAGGAGAACGGAAAAGGAGCAGGAAGACATTAAAAACGAGAGTGGTACAGATTGGGGATAGACGTAGAAGAATCACTGGAATGGCTAAGAAGAGGTCAGCTCAATTGGGATGAAGAACAAATCATTATAAATGCACAAGACCAAGAACACTACACCAATGGATTTAAGAAGATGGCAGGACTGAGTCAATCGGACAAGTGTAGGTTGTGCGAGGTAGAAACAGAAAGTATGAATCACCTCCTATCAAGATGTAAAAAAAAACTCGTGTCAGAAAGGCTGCACACACAAAGGCACAACAAGGTATGTAGAGGTAAGCACATTCTGTGTAATGCACATTCTGTCGCAAGCACAATCCACTGACACATCTGCCAAAAGTTCAACATACCAGTTCCACAAAACTCATGGGAACATGAACCAAAACAATGACAGAAAACAAGGAAGTAAAGCTTGCGTACAACCCTGATGATCCCTTCGAGCGTTGCAAACGTATATCGTGCTCAGGTACAGAAAAAAAAAGAAAATAAGGTATTGCTAATTGAGGTTTCATTTCACAGCGATTTCAATCTATGCAATGCAGAAATAAAGACAATGACCAAACACAAAGTCCTCAAGAATGAAGTGAAAAGATCTTGGAAGCTGAAGAACGACCAGAATGGTGAAGGTCAGATATTAAAACCATTCCTGGGACTATTAGGAGAAAAAACAATAACAATTGGAAGCTGTCTGGGTCTCAGTGACGATGCTCAAAGGAGCCCTCGGAACAAAACTGAGAACAAGAAAACTTCACAACTTGGTCCATGGATCATGATCCCTGATCAAAACGGAGGTGGATACTTCGAGCACTGGACTGTGCTCAACCTCCTGAAACCCGCACATGGAGATAACGATGACACACACATGCACGTGTGTGTGTGGTATGTGTGCGAGTGTGCCAGTTGGTCTGCGTGTCTGTGTGTGTGTCTGTGTATGTGTCAGTGTGTGTCAGTGTACGAGTGTGTGTGTGCATGTGTGTCAGTGTACGTGTGTGAGCATGTGCGTGTGTGTGTCAGTGTACAAGTGTGTGTGTCAGTGTACGAGTGTGTGTGTCAGTGTACGAGTGTGTGAGTCAGTGTACGAGTGTGTGTGTCAGTGTACGAGTGTGTGTGTCAGTGTACGAGTGTGTGTGTCAGTGTACGAGTGTGTGAGTCAGTGTACGAGTGTGTGTGTCAGTGTACGAGTGTGTGTGTCAGTGTACGAGTGTGTGTGTGTCAGTGTACGAGTGTGTGTGTGTCAGTGTACGAGTGTGTGTGTGTCAGTGTACGAGTGTGTGTGTCAGTGTACGAGTGTTTGTGTGACAGTGTACGAGTGTGTGTGTGTCAGTGTACGAGTGTGTGTGTCAGTGTACGAGTGTTTGTGTCAGTGTACGAGTGTGTGTGTCAGTGTACGAGTGTGTGTCAGTGTACGAGTGTGTGTGTCAGTGTACGAGTGTGTGTGTGCATGTGTGTGAGTATGTGCGTGTGTGTGTCAGTGTAAGAGTGTGTGTGTCAGTGTACGAGTGTGTGTGTCAGTGTACGAGTGTGTGTGTCAGTGTACGAGTGTGTGTGTCAGTGTACGAGTGCGTGTGTCAGTGTACGAGTGTGTGTGTCAGTGTACGAGTGCGTGTGTCAGTGTACGAGTGCGTGTGTCAGTGTACGAGTGTGTGTGTCAGTGTACGAGTGTGTGTGTCAGTGTACGAGTGTGTGTGTCAGTGTACGAGTGTGTGTGTCAGTGTATGAGTGTGTGCCAGTGCATGATCGTGTGCATCAGCGTATGCATATGCGTGTGTCAGGGTAGGTGGGGAGGGAGGTCTAAGGGCCTATTTGATAGAAATGTAGAGCAGATTGTAAAGATTATTGATATTTTGCCGCTGGTTCATCATGTAATGAAAATACAATTTTTAACAAAAAAGCATTTCGTTTTGGTTACCCTTAGTCATGCAATGATCAAACAGTCCAGTATTTGCTGTATTTGAAATAAAAGTAAAGTCTATGTCCGCGTGTGCACTTGTTGGCGGTTTTACATTGAAGCCGCTAGCATCAAGAGAATTATAAGGTTCGAATCGAGACATTTTGTATCGTTGTTAACCATAAAGTATGGCGTCATATCGGAAGGAGGATGCAATCAGTCAAGTTGTGTAAATCACAGAGAGGCCTTCAGCTTACCCAATTCTCTCCCCCCCCCCCCCCCCAGCTTATCCCATCCTCCCTTCCCCCAGCTTACCCCCATCCTCCCTTCCCCCAGCTAACCCCATCCTCCCTCCCACTCCCCCAGCTTACCCACCCCCACCCAGCCCCCCTCCACCCACACACAAAGTTAATGATTTCAAATAATCCAGGATACAAATCTTTGCAATGACAGTGTATGGGACCAATTGTGTTTGCTTTCCTCCACTCGTATGGCGGTATGATGGCCCAGCCATTATGATACAAGCCCAATTATGATTACTAAGCTGGTAATGATGCTTTGTGCAATCATCAATTACAAAGACATCACAAGTGGACATTTGCGAAGACGTCAAAGTCTCGGTGAGCTTATTTACATCACCACGAAGTCCAGTAATACAACAGGCCTGCAGTGGCATCTCAACAAGTCGCTCATATATATATATATATATATATATATATATATATATATACATATATTTTGTATACTGAATCGAGGCTCGTGAAAGAGCTAACATTTACTTCACAAACAAATCGACCAGACAAACAAAATACACAAAAAGAGGGAGCGGAAGACAAGATGGGGAGAAAAGGGGAAGCACACAAACACAACATCCGAGAGCAGGGAGATGTGTGGAAGGGAGAGGGCCCGGGGGGAGGAGGCATGGGAAGGGGGGGGGGGGGGACGGAGAAGTATAAAGCCCAAGGACTTCCAGGACAGAAGTTGGTATTTCAAAAAGTGGAATTGGGGTGAAATTAGCGGGGGTAGAAAAGATCAAGGTTTTGGATGGGGGAAGATAAGAGATGGTGGTGAACAGCTGTTTTAAAGACTTGGAGGGTGGAGTGGGCTTGAAGAGAGCGAGGGAGTTTGTTCCAGAGGCGGGAGAAAAGAGGAATGAAGGAGTGAAGGTGAGCAGAGAGTCTTGATTTTGGCAGTTTAACCAAAAGAGGGTTGCAGGCAGATCTTGTGCGACCTGTAGGAATATTTGCGGGACAGAGCCCAGAGAGAGCTGGGGGGGCAAGGCCAGAGAGGAGTCGGTAGAAGACGGAAAGACCACCAACCTGCCTGCGGTGAGTGAGTGAGAGGCCCTTCGAGTTAGCTTCATCGCGGGAGATTCCAATGATTCTGAATGCTTTGGTTTCAACAGCGCGAAGACGAGCTAGGTGTGAGGCAGGAGCACCAGCCCAGAGGGGAGAGCAGTATTCCATTGAGCTGCGGATGAAAGCCTTGTATGTGGTGAGGAGCTCAGGTGTGCCAAGGAAGGACTTCGCACGACAGAGGATGCCCAGTCGGCGACTGGCTTTGGAGGCCAGATTTGAAATGTGGTTTTTCCAGGAAAGATCATGGCAGATAGTGAGACCCAAAAGCTTGAGTGACAGAACTTCTTGGAGAGGATTATTCAGAAAGTTGATGGGAGGGTTGTCCAGTCGGTCTTTTCGGAGAGACATCGTAAGAGTGTGAGATTTGTCAGGATTGAAAGACATGTTCCACTTGTTTGCCCAGTCTGTGATTTTGTCAAGGTCTGCAGAGAGTGAGGAGGCTGCAGACTACCGATCTGAGGGATGAAGAATGGAGCGACAGAGAGTAGAGTCGTCAGCAAAGAGATAGAGAGGATTTTCAAGAGAGTCAGTGAGATCATTGATGAAGACCAGAAAAAGCACAGGGCCCAGAACACTGCCTTGGGGAACTCCAGCCTGAACAGGAAGAGGAGATGAGAGAAACCCATTCAGGGCCACACGTTGACTACGACTAGAGAGGAAGTCCGGCAGCCATGCGTGGAGATTTCCATGGATACCAAAAGAGGAGCGTTTGGTGAGCAGAGCGGGGTGCCAGACCGTATCGAAGGCACGTGATATGTCAAGGGAGACTGCTCTAATTTCCTGTTTGGCATTGAGGACCTCCATCCATTGTTGAGAAAGCAGAAGCAGCATGTCCAGAGTGGAGTGTCCAGGTCTGAAACCAAATTGATGATCAGAGATCAAGCCATTGGAGAAGAGGAAAGATTTCATATCTGAAGCAATGATGGATTCCATGACTTTGCTGATAATTGGGAGAAGGCTGATTGGTCTGTAGTTGCTGGGATCTGTTTTTGCACCTTTTTTGTGCAAAGCGGTGATGTTGGCAGATTTCCAAGCAGATGGAAGATGACCTTGAGCAAAAGAGAGGGTGAAGAGAACAGAGAGAGGGAGTGAAGAGCGGAAGAACATGATTTTAGGACCCGTGGGCTGATGCCGTCAGGTCCAGTTGCAGAATCAGAGTCGAGGGTTGACAGAAACTTTTCCACCTTGTCAGGAGGAAAGGACACAGAGTCCAGGAGCACGCTGGGTACGACTGGGTACGGTGGGTACAGAGAGGGATGGGTTTGGGACACAAGATTTAGAGGCAAACACAGAGTTGAGGCATTCAGCTTTTTCGCGTGAGGAGTCAGCCGTGTGGCCATTTAAGGTGAGGGAGGGGATGGAGGGGGAACAAACACTAGAAACAGATTTTTCAAGACACCACGAGGATTTGGAAGAGGGAGACAGATAAGAGAGTTCGGTCCTGAGGACGGAGAGATATTGTTTCCTGGCTCTCCTGAGGGTGGACACACACTTGTTTCGGGCTTTGTGAAAGGAAATGAGATTTCCTTCCGTTGGATTTGCTTTCCAGGAGATGAAAGCAAGTTGTTTCTGGGCAACAGCCTCACCACAAGATTCCGTGTACCATGGACGGGAGGAAGGGTATGACAACTGAAGACGAGATGGGATAAATCTGTGCATGAGAGAGAGCAATTTACTTTGGAAGAATTCCCAGGATGAGTTGATGTCAGAGGCAGTAGAGATGGGAGACCAGTCCAGATGATTGATGGCTGCTTGAAGACCGTGCCAGTTGGTCCTGAGTGAAATGCCAGACTCGTCGACGCTGAGGAGGCTCTCTGAAAATGGTCAGAGAGATGTCCACTTTAACAAGCACATGATCAGAAGAGCCGATTGGAGCAGAAGAAGAGCAGCAGACATTGTCAGGGAAGTTAGTCATAACCAAGTCCAGAAGAGAAGATTCTCCGTTGACTGAGATCCGGGTTGGGAAATTGACAGATTGTGTCAGTCCCAGTGAGTCACAGAAGTCCTTTGCTGAAGAGCCATGGCTGGTGAGAGAGGTACCCACCCCCAGCCAACTGGCATGGTGACAGTTGACATCACCACATATGAGGAAGAGAGAGTTGGCATGGGTAGATAGAAGTTGGTCCATATTATCAGACAGCGAGATGTAGATGGAGTCATCACTGTTTGGTGGACGGTACAACACGCATATGAACAAAAGGTGGGAGCGAAGGGGAAGCCGTAGCCAAAGGTATTCCTGGGGGTGAGGTGGAGAGAGGGCAGTGCAGGGCGAGTGAGGAAGAGAGTTTTTTATAAAGATAGCAACCCCGCCTCCAGGACGAGGCTCAGGTCTATCATACCGGAGGAGGTAGTAACCTGGGAGAGATACCAAGGAATCAGAGACATCATGAAGGAGGAAGGTTTCTGTTAAGCAGATCACGTCTGGTTTGTCAGAAGCAACCTGTATGGAGAGATCAGTTAAGTTTGAGCGAAGGCCCCGGATGTTTGAGGTCCATACTGTTAAGGAAGAGGAAGGGGGAGCATCGGATACAGAACAGGGGGGGGGGGGAGCGGTAGGGCAGGATGTGGAAGAGGAGGAAGAGGTAGGGAGAGCTGTTGCAGGTGTGTCAGAGATTACAGAATAGCTTGGAGAAAGGGAAGAATGGGGCGGACAAAAGGTTTGATGGTGTTTGGGTGAGGCGCAATGAGGTGTTATTTGAGGAGGGGAAGAGTGAGGCAGAAGGTTGAGGAAGATGAAGGTGAAAGTTGGAAGGGGGAAGAAGCGGGGAGGACGCTTTGAGGAGGAGGGGTGAGAGGGGAGTCTCGGAGGGGAGGGGTGTGGGGGGAGTTTAGGAGGGAAGGGGCAGGGGGGGAGATTTGAAAGGGATGGGTGTTTGGGAAGATTTGGGGGGGAGGGGCAAGGGGGAAGATTTGACAGAGATGGGTGATGGGGAAGATTTGGAGGGGAGGGGTGTGATTGGATTTTGAAAAGTGTACGATTTATGGGAAACGAACATTTATTGCAAAATGAGTTTCTTGAGACATTCGAGTCAAAAATACGTTTGAGGACGCTGAAGGATGGGTGGAGTTCTGGAGAGTTTAGGGAATGAATGAAAGATGCACTGTAAGAGATGGAATTTTTTTTTTGAATGAATAGAATTGGTGAGCAAGTCGAAAGCATCCTTTTATAGAAGAAGTAGAAAAAAGTGTTATAGAATATGACATAATAATAAAGTTCTTCAGGGGACAGATGAAACATGTATTAACAACTTGATCACGTGATCTCGAACAACGTGGTCGAAGAACGAAAGAACAAATAACGAAGAACGAAAGAGCAAAAGAACGAAGAACGAAAGAACAAATAAGAATGCACAAGCGGATAAGAACAGGGAAGGAAAAAAAATTTTTGGTTTTTTTTTTGAGATTTTAAAACAAGGGAGTATGGGTGAAAAGACCGTGAAAATAAGAGACCGAAAGTAGTTGCAGCGCGATCGAAGAACCGCTGAGACAAAAACAAAAGCCTCAAGCCAAGGTCCTAGGACACGGTAGCCTACTAGTACTACACTAGGCCTCAGAATATACGATACGAAAAACCGACGATTCTGTACACAGGTATGAAAAACCAACACCGAGAAACCTATTAAAGTCACCCCAATAGGTACATGCACCGAAAGAAAGATAAAGATACGACAAAAACACAATGTGAAAGATCACTTAGCTTTGAAAGCGTGAGTGCATGGACCAGCTTCGAAAAGACGTGACCTCGCCGTGATCTCGCGAGATAATTATATATATATATATATATATATATATATATATATATATATATATATATATATATATATATATTGTAGCGGCTACCGCTGGGTTTTCACAATCGCCTTGCACCTATCAAGGACGCGGAGCGATCACCATGCCGGGCTCGTCCAGGACGCCCGGGCAGGCCCGCGCTCAACTTGCCAGGCCTCGGTCGGGACGCTCGGCCACGCCCCCCTCTCGCCTTTCCTGCGCAATCGCTCCGGGATAATGTGTGTATATATATTGCTGCCCGATAAACGGGCTTTTCAGAGTACCTGAGTGTTTTGTTTGAATAAAGCAACTCGGACGAATTCCAGCTTTTTGTCGCGTCCATTCTTCCGATCGACGTGGGAGCCCGAGCTCCTTCATTGGTGACCTACCGACATGGACACGGCAGTGGCCCTTAAACTGCCTACCTTCTGGGAGGTTCACGCGGCGGTTTGGTTCTCACAGGCGGACTCCCTGTTCGCCCTGCGAGGCATCACGGCCGACGACACCCGCTTCCACCATGTGGTAGCAGCGCTTGGTTCAGCCACCGCGGCCCGCGCCCTGAGCCTCCTCGAGAGCCCGCCAGCCGCTGACAAATACGGCGCGATTAAAAAGTTTCTCCTCGACGCTTTCGCCCTCCCATCGGCGGAACGCGCACGGCGCCTGCTCGACCTGCCCGAGCTCGGCGACACATGCCCTTCCGAGCGAATGGACTACATGCTTTCGCTGCTCGGCGAGCACTCTCCGGCATTCCTGTTCCGGGAGCTGTTCCTCTGTCAGCTTCCTAGCCCGGTACACCTCGCCCTGGCAAGCACAACGATCACGGATCCCCGTGCCCTTGCCAGGGAAGCCGACAAGATCTCCGCCGCAGGCCAGCGCATCGCAGCAGCGACCTGGGGCCCACCGCCTTCCGACGCAACACCCATAGCGCCCGAGCACCCGGCACGGTCAACGACCGAACTGCCGACGCAATTGGCGGCCGCTACACCGAGCCGACCACCTCCAGCACGACGACCGGGGCCTCCACCTGACCAAGCGTGGTGTTACTATCATGCCAGGTTCGGACAGAAGGCCCGGACATGCCGACCCCCGTGCACCTTCGGCAGGCGGGAAACGGCCGGGCCGGCGTTCATTACCAGCCATGAGCGCCGGCCACACGGGCAACTTACTGTTCATCACGGATAAAGCGTCCGGACAGCGCTTCCTGTGCGACACCGGCGCCCAACTGAGCGTCAAACCCGCCTCTGACCAGGACAGGCAGTCCGCGGTTTGCGGCCCCTCCTTGATTGCAGCCAACGGATCGGCCATCCGCACCTTCGGCCCGCGCAACGTCACCCTCTGCTTCGGCGGCCAACGCTTTGCTTGGACGTTTGTAACCGCAAACGTGCCCATGGCTCTGCTAGGCGCCGACTTCCTCTGTGCACACGGACTGCTGGTGGACGTCCAACGGCGTCGTTTAACCAACGCCGAAACCTTCAGCTCCCTGGTATGCACATTGAGCAGCTCCGCACCGACCGAGCTGGCATGCGCCCTCCCGGCGGCGAACGAGTTTGCTCGCCTGCTCACGGAGTTCCCGGCCCTCACGCGGCCGACGTTTTCGGCCGTCGCAGTACGGCATGGGATCGAGCACCACATACCAACCACGGGCCCGCCGGTCTACGCCAGAGCCCGCCGCCTCGACCCAGCCAAGCTCGCCGTGGCCAAAGCCGAGTTCGACGCTTTAGAACACCTCGGCATCGTGCGGCGCTCCGATAGCGCGTGGGTTTCGCCACTACACATCGTCCCAAAGCCAGGGGGCGGCTGGCGCCCATGTGGTGACTACCACCGCCTTAACGATGCTACCACCCCCGACAGGTATCCGATCCCGCACATCCAAGACTTCTCCGCCCGTCTGGCGGGACGGGTCATTTTTTCGAAAATTGATCTCATGTGGGGATATCACCAGGTACCTGTCAGGGCGGCCAACGTCCCTAAAACGGCAGTCATCACACCGTTCGGCTTATTCGAATTCTTACGGATGCCGTTTGGTCTCAAGAACGCGGCTCAGGCGTTCCAGCGCTTGATGGACGGCGTGCTGCGTGACTTGCCGTTCCTTTTCGTTTACCTGGACGACATCCTCGTCGCCAGCACCTCCCGGGCCGAGCACCTCCTCCACTTCCGAACACTGTTCGGGCGCCTCAGCGAGCATGGCCTCATTGTCAACCCGGCCAAATGCCACTTCGGCACGACGGCCGTTGATTTTTTGGGCCACCACTTCACCAAGAACGGGGCCGTGCCGCTGCCAACCAAGGTCGAGGCCATCACCACGTTCCCGCACCCCCGCACCATAAAGGCCCTGCAGGAATTCCTGGGAATGGTGAATTTTTATCACCGCTTCGTGCCCCGCACTGCTCAACTCATGCGGCCCCTCTACGAAGCCCTCTGGGGCAAGCCGGCCAAGCACGACATCGCCTGGTCCGCAGCAATGGACGCGGCCTTCCAAAGCTCAAAGCGGGCCCTCGCCGACGCAACACTGCTCGCTCACCCGGTGCTCAACGCTCCCATCGCCCTCACCACGGATGCCTCCGACTACGCGGTGGGCGCCGTACATGAGCAATGGGTGAACGGGGTTTGGCAGCCACTCGCTTTTTTCAGCCGGCAGCTCCGGCCGAACGAGCTCAAATACAGCACGTTTGACCGTGAGCTCCTCGGTCAACACCTGGCCATCCGCCATTTCCGCCACCTCCTGGAGGGCCGACCTTTCACGGCGTTCGTCGACCACAAGCCGTTGGTTTACGCAATGGCCAAGGTCACTGAGCCGTGGTCGGCCCGCCAACAGCGCCACCTCTCCGCCGTGTCGGAGTTTACCACGGACATCCGGCACGTCGCCGGCAAAAACAACGCCGTGGCCGACTGTCTTTCCCGGGCCAGCGCGAACGCGGTCCACCTGGGCGTGGACTTCGCGCTTATGGCGGCGGACCAAACCACCGACACCACGGTGCAAGCCCTCCGGGCGGCGGACACGGGCCTCCGCCTGGCCGACATCCCCTTCGCGGACACTGTCCTGCTCTGCGACGTCCCCCAAGGCCAGCCTCGCCCCATCGTGCCCGTCACCTGGCAACGCCGCATCTTCGCCTCCCTCCACGGCCTTTCCCATCCGGGCCGGAAAGCTTCCCAGAAGCTGGTGTCGGCGCGATTCGTCTGGCACGGCCTTCGTCGGGACGTCCGCGATTGGACCAGCACCCGCACAGCCTGCCAACGGGCCAAGGTCCACCGACACACCCAGGCCCCGCTGGCACCTTTCACCGTGCCCGAACGACGTTTCGACCACGTCAACATGGATCTGGTGGGCCCCCTCCCCCCGTCACGGGGGTTCACACACCTGCTCACCATGGTGGACAGGACCACCAGGTGGCCGGAGGCCGTTCCCCTCGTCTCCACCACCACCGCCGACGTGGCGCAGGCTTTCATCGCCACCTGGGTCACCCGCTTCGGCGCACCGGCGGACATCTCGTCAGACCGCGGACCACAGTTCACCTCCGAGCTGTGGGGTGCGGTCGCCCGCAACCTGGGGGTCAAGCTCCACCGTACTACGGCCTACCACCCGCAAGCAAACGGGTTGTGCGAGTGATTCCACCGCTCCATGAAGGCCGCGCTCATGGCCGGCCTTCAAGACGGCGGTTGGGCCGACCGGCTGCCGTGGGTCCTTTTGGGCCTCCGCACGGCCCCCAAGGAGGACCTCCAGGCATCCACCGCCGAGCTTGTCTACGGCCAGGTGCTACGCATCCCGGGCGAATTCGTGCCCGACGCTACCAGTCCCTGGTCCGCAGCTCACCAGCGCTCGGACCTCCAGGAGGCCGCCCTATGGTTTGCCCCCGTGCCAACATCCCACCACGGTGACCCCCAGTCCTACGTCCCCCCAGCACTTCGCACAGCGGAGTATGTTTTTGTGCGTCACGACGCACATCGGGGGCCACTCCGCCCGCCGTACGACGGGACGACAAGTCGTTCGTCATCGACATCGGCGGCAGGTCGGACCGGATTGCGGTGGACCGCCTCAAGCCGGCGCACGTAGACGTCGACCAACCACCACGGGTGGCCCTTCCGCCGCGGCGAGGCCACCCCCCGTCCACGGTGCCCCCCACTCGACCGCCCACCACCACACCGGACCCCCCCCCCCCCACGACCCACCAGGGGTCGCTTCGGCCGGGTCATCAGGACCCCCCTCAAATTGACCCTGCCGGTGCTAGTCGATTCTGGGGGGACGTGTGTAGCGGCTACCGCTGGGTTTTCACAATCGCCTTGCACCTATCAAGGACGCGGAGCGATCACCATGCCGGGCTCGTCCAGGACGCCCGGGCAGGCCCGCGCTCAACTTGCCAGGCCGCAGCCAGGACGCTCGGCCACGCCCCCTCTCGCCTTTCCTGGGCAAACGCTCCGGGATAATGTGTGTATATATATTGCTGCCCGATAAACGGGCTTTTCAGAGTACCTGAGTGTTTTGTTTGAATAAAGCAACTCGGACGAATTCCAGCTTGTTGTCGCGTCCATTCTTCCGATCGACGTGGGAGCCCGAGCTCCTTCAATATATATATATATATATATATATATATATATATATATATATATATATATATATATATATATATATATATATATATATATATATATACATATATATATATATATATGGTATAATCAAACGGATAAGAAAACTTTATTGTCATTTACGACAACCTCCAGCTTCATAGATCAAAATGACAATACAAGTAAGGAATGTACACAGTGGCCACAAACTGGGAAATCGGTATATTCATAACTTCCCAATGCATTTTGTTTGGGTAAAAGCTCGGCGATGAACGGCGCCCAGTTTATGATCGGGATTATCAATCAAAATCTATCAACTACATGCTCACATTCTATTAGTACGTATTTTATAGACATGCTCACATTCTATTAGTACGTATTTTATAGACATGCTCACATTCTATTCGTACATATTTTATAGACATGCTTGCATTCTTAATGGTATGTCCTTCAGACGTACTAGCATTTTATTAGTGTATTTTATTGCCATGCTCACATTTTATTAGTACATACTTTATAGACATGCTCATATTCTATTAGTACATATTTTATAGACATGCTCACATTCTATTAGTACGTATTTTTATAGACATGCTTGCATTCTTAATGGTATGTCCTTTATAGATGTACTAGCATTTTATTAGTGTGTATTTTATAGACATGCTCACATTCTATTCGTACATATTTTATAGACATGCTTGCATTCTTAATGGTATGTCCTTTATAGACGTACTAGCATTTTATTAGTGTGTATTTTATCGACATGCTCACATTCTATTGGTACATATTTTATCGCCATGCTCATATTTTATTAGTACATACTTTATAGACATGCTCACATTCTATTAGTACGTATTTTATAGACATGCTCACATTCTATTAGTACGTATTTTATAGACATGGTTGCATTCTTAATGGTATGTCCTTTATAGACGTACTAGCATTTTATTAGTGTGTATTTTATAGGCATGCTCACATTCTATTAGTACGTATTTTATAGACATGCTCACATTCTATAGGTACATATTTTATAGACATGCTCACATTCTATTAGTACGTATTTTTATAGACATGCTCACATTCTATTAGTACGTATTTTAGAGACATGCTCACATCCTATTAGTACGTATTTTATAGACATGCTCACATTCTATTAGTACGTATTTTATAGACATGCTCACATTCTATTAGTACATATTTTATAGACATGCTCACATTCTATTAGTATGTATTTTTATAGACATGCTCACATTCTATTTGTATGTATTTTATAGACATGCTCACATTCTATTAGTATGCATTTTATAGACATGCTCACATTCTATTGGTACATACTTTATAGACATGCTCACATTCTATGAGTACATACTTTATAGACATGCTCACATTCTATGAGTACATATTTTATAGACATGCTCACATTCTATTAGAATGCATTTTATAGACATGCTCACATTCTATTGGTACATACTTTATAGACATGCTCACATTCTATTAGTACGTATTTTATAGACATGCTCACATTCTATTAGTACGTATTTTTATAGACATGCTTGCATTCTTAATGGTATGTCCTTTATAGACGTACTAGCATTTTATGAGTTCGTATTTTATAGACATGCTCACATTCTATTAGTACATATTTGATAGACATGCTCACATTCTATTAGTACGTATTTTTATAGACATGCTTGCATTCTTAATGGTATGTACTTTATAGACGTACTAGCATTTTATTAGTTCGTATTTTATAGGCATGCTCACATTCTATTGGTACATACTTTATAGACATGCTCACATTCTATTTGTACATATTTTATAGACATGCTCACATTCTATTAGTACGTATTTTTATAGACATGCTTGCATTCTTAATGGTATGTACTTTATAGACGTACTAGCATTTTATTAGTTCGTATTTTATAGACATGCTCACATTCTAATATTGTACAGTCGTACTAAATGGAGGTACTCAGTTAAAAAAAACAAAAAACATACCGTGTAATACTGGCTACCGCAAGGTGGTGTTTGTGGCGTACGTGAGCACCTGTGAGCGGACAGACAAACAAACCGAAATAAAATACCCCCTCCCCTGACAGAGATAATAAAGGGCCACACATGTCTCACCTACCATTTACTTGGTCTCCAAACAAGGCGACGAGAAACCGATAAAAACAGAAACAGGTTTACACAAAAATGCACATTTCTCCTCAAGTACGCCTTTCACATTGCACGCTTATGTAAATACGACGGTTGCCCTTTTATTAAAACTCGACAAGTCGGCAAACCACTTTAGTGGCTGTACGTGTTATTGTACGAGAATACCTGTGACAAACACACGATTAAAAACGATGAGCTTCCTGTTTTTAATGATTTTCTATTTCATTTGACTGTCAGACAGACAAACAGCGATCGCGATGAATTCAGAGACAAAGTACTGCTAAACTTCAGGTTCGTTTTCCAATTCGCGTTCCGATTCGTGTTCGACGTATAACATTCAAATAAAAAAATCAAGTTGGTCCTCGATAATAAACCGACGTTTGTACACAGGACAGACAGAAGTAAACAAAATGCTTTACCCTCCCTCCTCCTTTTAGCTTTGTGTACGTGGGGTAATAACACCCCGTTGTTACCCTGTGAGGCGACGAGAAACATGCAGTAACAATGGGTACATGTAGTAACAATGTTTAACGACTGTTATGGTAGAACAAGCCCGAGTCCTAAATATACAAGATGGTTGTGGCATCCAACCACTCCCGCATATCCTAACCTTAACCCGATATGCCATCGTGCTTCCCAAATTCCTATAACCAATTGCAAAAGGTGATAAAAAGTGAAACAAAAACAAAAATACAAAATGGGGTGAGGCATCGAGTACCATTTTAAATGCATGATACAGAGAGTGATGGAATTGAGCAGCTGCAGTACCAATTCGGTTGTGGTCCCATATTACTTAAGATACATTCATAAGCTGGAGAGGGCAGAGTGCCATTATGTGTTGGTGAATGCCACTCCACAATATTTAGTTCAGGATCATGTTTCGGTGCCAGTTAAAAGCATGCCAGAAAAATACGGGGATCATTGCAAGCTTGGTACGAACCTCAAAAGCACAAAGCGATTCCACAAAAGATTCCGCGTCAGGATCTTTGTGACATTTGGACGCAACCAAGTTTGTGGACCTGGAGTTCGGAAAGGTTCTGGGATTGAAATGGGTAAAAGCTTGGTGATGAACGGCGCCCAGTTTATGATCCGGATTATCAATCAAAATCTATCAACTACATGCTCACATTCTATTAGTACATATTTTATAGACATGCTCACATTATATTAGTACGTATTTTATAGACATGCTCACATTATATTAGTACGTATTTTATAGACATGCTCACATTCTGTTAGTACGTATTTTATAGACATGCTCACTTTCTATTAGTACATATTTTATAGACATGCTCACATTCTGTTAGTACGTATTTTATAGACATGCTCACATTCTATTAGTACGTATTTTATAGACATGCTCACATTCTATCAGTACATATTTTCTAGACATGCTCACATTATATTAGTACGTATTTAATAGACATGCTCACATTCTATTAGTACGTATTTTATAGACATGCTCACATTCTATTAGTACATATTTTATAGACATGCTCACATTCTATTAGTACGTATTTTATAGACATGCTCACATTATATTAGTACGTATTAGTATGTAAAACTACTGGGTCAGTTAACCGTTTTCAATGCAATATGTTGTCTATAGGTGCACCAAGTGTACCACAAGTATGGACAGTTTGCATTTTCACCGGCTCAAACTTTCAAATTGTCTTCAAAATGATTGGAATCTCCCGCGATGAAGCTAACTCCAAGGGCCTCTCACTCACTCACCGCAGGCAGGTTTGGTGGTCTTTCCGTCTTCTACCGACTCCTCTCCGGCCTTGCTCCCCCAGCTCTCTCTGTGCTCTGTCCCCCAAATATTCCTACAGGTCGCACAAGATCTGCCAGCAACCCTCTGATGGTTAAACTGCCGAAATCTCGGCTCTCTGCTCACCTTCACTCTTTCATTCCTCTTTTCTCCCGCCTGTGGAACAAACTCCCACACTCCCTTCAATCCCTCTCCTCCCTCCAGGTCTTTAAAACAGCTGTTCACCACCATCTCTTATCTTCCCCCATCCATAACCTTGATCTTTTCTACCCCCACTAATTCACCCCAGATCCACCTTGTTTGAAATTCCAACTTATTTCCTGGAAATCCTGGCAGTGTCCATATGTTTATACCTCTCCCACCCCCCCCCCCCCCTTCACATGCCTCCCCCCCTTCACATGCCTCCCCCCCAAAGCCCTCTCCCTCCCACAGATCTCTCGATGTCTCCATGTCTCTCGGTCCCTGCTCTCAAATGTTGTGTTTGTGTCCTTCCCCCTCTCTCCCCATCTTGTCTACCGCTCCCGATGTTATTTGTTTTATGTGTCTGTTTGTCTTTCTGTGTGATTAATGTTCGCTCTTTCACGAGCCTCGATCTTGTATACAAAAAAAACAAAAAAAAAAAAAAAAACATACACGATTACAGAATATGCCATTTAGAGTTCGTCATCACTGTCCTGTGTGTCGTATCCGACAATATAATCCGCATCGTTTTCACAATCCGTTCCACACAAGCAAAGGTCGGTCAAATTGATTGGCAAATCGAATTAGTCGAATGGTCAATCGAATCGAATTCGATGAATCGAATCGAATCGAATCGATCGAATTGGTCGAATGGTCGAATGGTCCATCGAAGCGATTGGTCGAATGGTCGAATTGGTCGAATGGAATTGGTCGATTGGTCGAATTGGTCGAATTGGTCGAATCAATCACAGCCAAATGTCGTCCATTTTGCTAGTCCTCTCTCGTCTCCTCTCAAGTGGGGTCCGCGATTGAATCTGTGGTGCCGTCAGTCATGTCTAAGACTAAAGAGGAGACCCATCTGTCGTCGTAGCCTGGCGATGACGACGCGCAATCCCGCAAGATCCAGGAAAAGGTAGGGGAGGTGAAGCTGAAGGAGAAATACCCCAACCTTCCTCCTCGTTCCGATTACCTTCAGAAACAGCTGCACAAACGCGAGCAGAAACACTTTAATTCCACAGACTACTTCATCGCTAAAGACAAGTTGGAAAAAAATAAGGAGTCTCCAAAACATGTCCCAGATGCGACTGGAGACCACAGAGCAACATCTCAGGTACAAGATGAGTGCATCCTGCAGTGACCAGATCTGTCCCATTTGTCAAGGCAAATTGGAAGATGGAGGTGATGTAGGCAAGATTCGCCAAAAGCGTGCTGATGGGATCAATCAATCACCCCCCCCCCCCCCTTCCCATGCCCCCCCCAAAGCCCTCTCCCTCTCACAGATCTCTCGATGTCTCCATGTCTCTCGGTCCCTGCTCTCAAATGTTGTGTTTGTGTCCTTCCCCCTCTCTCCCCATCTTGTCTACCGCTCCCGATGTTATATGTTTTATGTGTCGGTTTGTCTTTCTGTGTGATTAATGTGCGCTCTTTCACGAGCCTCGATGTTGTATACAAAAAAAAAAAAAAAAAAAAAAAAATCGAATTGGTCGGAATTGGCAAATGTAAACATTGATTTTCAGATTTTCCATGTAATAACGTTTCCAAAAATGTATAGGTTTGCTAATCTACCATGATTTTGAACGAAAAAACAGTGAACCTGACGTGTTTATAAAAACCTTGCCTTGAACACCATGAAATACCTCATGCTTGAAAACCAACATAACTGGTTGCTTCTTTCCAGCTGAACACCTGCTTGCATTCAGGTAAAACTGGGTTATCTTAGGTGGCGAGCTCAGGTCACTGGTCGTGCAAGTACAGCTCCTGTTGCGACAGACGTCTGAATGTGTTATCTATGTCTTGGGGAGTTTATTGTTTTTCAGCTCACCTAGGCCCCAGTTAGATTTTTTTTTTTTTCAGCCACCTGTGAAAAGCACATGCACGTCCTCTCACATGCGTCCGGTCAAGTAAACTACGACGAACGCCATTAAACGGTGCAAGTTACATCCCCATGGTGTAGCCAGTAAAGGAGTTTCCACAAGTGGCCTCCAACAAAGTTTTAGCAAACATAACACTGAAGGAGCTGGGCTCCAACGCGAGTCGAAATAATTTACGCGACCAAAGACGGAATTCGTCCGAGTTGCTTTATTGAAACAAAACAGCTCAGGTATTCTGACCAAAAGCCCGTTTATCGGGCAGCAATATATATACACATTTATGTCGGGAAGTTTGCCCGGCAAAAGCTATACCGGGCATGCCCGGGTGTCAAGGGCGAGCCTTGGAAAGGCGAGTCTGGACCTGCCCGGGCGTGTTTGGCTGCGGCCTGGCAAGTCGACGCTGGGCGTGCCCGGGCGCTCTGGACGAGCACTGGAAAGGCGAGAGCGGGCATGCCCGGACGCTCTGGGCGAGCCCTGGAAAGGCGATAGAGGGCATGCCCGGACGCTCTGGGCGAGCCCTGGAAAGGCGATAGCGGGCATGCCCGGACGCTCTGGGCGAGCCCTGGAAAGGCGATAGCGGGCATGCCCGGACGCTCTGGGCGAGCCCTGGAAAGGCGATAGCGGGCATGCCCGGACGCTCTGGGCGAGCCCTGGAAAGGCGAGAGCGGGCATGCCCGGGAAAGACGAGACCGGGCGTGCCCGGGAGGTTCGGGCGTGCCCGGGAACAGTGAGTCCGGGCATGCCCGGGAGAGGCGCGTCTGGCCGTGTTCTGGCCGGTGCAAGGCGATTGTGTGCATCCAGCGGTAACCGCTACACACGCCCCTCCAGAATCGACCTGCACCGGCAGGGTCAATTTAAGGGGGGTCCGGATGACCCGGCCGAAGCGACCCCTGGAGGGTCATGGGGAGGGGTCCGACGTGGTGGTGGGTGGTCGAGCGGGGGGAACTGTGGACGGGGGGCGGCCTCGCCGCGGAGGAAGGGCCAACCATGGTGGTCGGCCGACGTCCATGTGCGCCGGTTTGAGGCGGTCCACAGAGATCCGGTCCGACCGGCCGCCAACGTCGACGACAAAGGACTTGTCGCCCCGTCGCAGGACCCGGAAGGGCCCGTCGTACGGCGGCCGGAGTGGCCCCCGGTGCGCGTCATGACGCACAAAGACGTACTCCGCTGTGCGAAGCGCCGGGGGGACGTAGGACTGGGGGCCACCGTGGCGGGACGTTGGCACGGGGGCGAATCGGCGGGCGGCCTCCTGGAGGTCCGAGCGCTGGTGTGCGGCGGACCAGGGACTGGTAGCGTCGGGCACGAACTCGCCCGGGACGTGGAGCGGCTGGCCGTAGACGAGCTCGGCGGCGGACGCCCGGAGGTCCTCCTTGGGGGCCGTGCGGAGGCCCAAAAGGACCCACGGCAGCCGGTCGGTCCAACCGTCGTCCTGAAGGCCGGCCATGAGTGCGGCCTTCATGGAGCGGTGAAACCGCTCGCACAACCCGTTGGCTTGGGGGTGGTAGGCCGTGGTGCGGTGCAGCATGACCCCCAACGAGCGGGCGACCGCGCCCCAAAGTTCGGACGTGAACTGTGGGCCGCGGTCGGACGAGATGTCCGCCGGTGCGCCGAAGCGCGCGACCCAGGTGGCGATGAACGCCTGCGCCACGTCGGCGGTGGTGGTGGTGGAGGTGAGGGGCACGGCCTCCGGCCACCTGGTGGTCCTGTCCACCATGGTGAGCAGGCGGGTGAACCCCCGCGATGGGGGCAGGGGACCCACCAGGTCCACGTGGACGTGGTCGAAACGCCGTGCACTGTGCAGGCACGGTGAAATGTGCCAGCGGGGCCTGGGTGTGGCGGTGGACCTTGGCCTGTTGGCAGACCGTGCAGGCGTTGGCCCAGTCGCGGACGTTCCGTCGAAGGCCGTGCCAGACGAAACGCCCGACACCAGCTTCTGAGAAGCTTTCCGGCCCGTGTGAGAAAGGCCGTGGATGGAGGCGAAGATGCGGCGCTGCCAGGAAACGGGCACGATGGGGCGAGGCTGGCCCTGGGAGACGTCGCAGAGCAGGACGGTGCCCGCGAAGGGGATGTCGGCCAGGCGGAGGCCCGTGTCCGCCGCCCGGAGGGCCTGCACCGAGGTGTCGGTGGTCTGGTCGGCCGCCATGAGCGCGAAGTCCACGCCGAGGTGGACCGCGTTCGCGCTGGCCCGAGAAAGACAGTCGGCCACAGCGTTGTCTTTGCCGGCGACGTGCCGGATGTCCGTGGTGAATTCCGACACGGCGGAGAGGTGGCGCTGCTGGTGGGCCGACCACGGCTCCGTGACTTTGGCCATTGCGTAGACCAACGGCTTGTGGTCGACGAAAGCCGTGAATGGGCGGCCCTCCAGGAGGTGTCGGAAATGGCGAACGGCCAGGAATAGACCGAGCAGCTCGCGGTCGAACGTGCTGTATTTTAACTCGTTCGGCCGGAGCTGCCGGCTGAAAAAAGCGAGTGGCTGCCAAACCCCGTCCACCCATTGTTCATGGACGGCGCCCACCGCGTAGTTGGAGGCGTCCGTAGTGAGGGCGATGGGCGCGTTGAGCACCGGGTGAGCCAGCAGCGTTGCGTCGGCGAGGGCCCGTTTTGCGCTCGCGAAGGCCGCGTCCATGGCCGCGGACCAAACGATGTCATGCTTGGCCGGCTTGCCCCGGAGGGCCTCGTAAAGGGGCCGCATGAGCTGAGCAGCGCGGGGCACGAATCGGTGATAAAAATTCACCATGCCGAGGAACTCTTGTAGGGCCTTGATGGAATGGGGACGCGGGAACGTGGTGATGGCCTCGACCTTGGTCGGCAGCGGCACGGCCCCGGTCTTGGTGATGCGGTGGCCCAAAATGTCAACGGTCGTCGTGCCGAAGTGGCATTTGGCCGGGTTGACAATTAAGCCGTGCTCGCTGAGGCGACCGAACAGTGTTCGGAGGTGGAGGAGGTGCTCGGCGTGGGACGTGCTGGCGACGAGGATGTCGTCCAGATAGACGAAAAGAAATGGCAGGTCGCGCAGCACGCCGTCCATTAAGCGCTGGAATGCCTGGGCCGCGTTCTTGAGACCAAACGGCATCCTCAAAAATTCGAACAGGCCGAACGGCGTGATGTCGGCCGCCTGGACAGGTACCTGGTGGTATCCCCGTATCAGGTCAATTTTGGAAAATATGACCCGTCCCGCCAAACGGGTGGAAAAGTCCTGGATGTGCGGGATCGGGTACCTGTCGGGGGGTGGTAGCGTCGTTGAGGCGGCGGTAGTCGCCACACGGGCGCCATCTGCCCCCCGGCTTTGGCACGATGTGCAGTGGTGAGGCCCACGCGCTATTGGAGCGCCGCACGATGCCGAGGTGCTCCAACGCGTCGAACTCGGCCTTTGCCACGGCGAGCTTGGCCGGGTCGAGGCGGCGGGCCCTGGCGTAGACCGGCGGGCCCGTAGTGGGTATGTGGTGCTCGATCCCATGCCGCACTGCGACGGCCGAAAACGTCGGCCGTGTGAGGGCCAGGAATTCCGCGAACAGGCGAGCGAACTCGTTCGCCGTCGGGAGGGCGCACGCCAGTTCGGTCGGCGCGGAGCTGCTCATCGTGCACGCCAGGGAGCTGAAGGTCTCGGCGTTGACAAGGCGACGACGTTTGACGTCGACCAGCAGCCCGTGCGCGCAGAGGAAGTCGGCGGCCAGCAAAGCCATGGGGACGCAGGCGGTCACAAAGGTCCACTGAAAGCGCTGGCTGCCGAAGCAGAGGGTGACGTTGCGCGGGCCGAAAGTGCGTATGGCTGAGCCATTAGCAGCGATCAAAGAGGGGCCGCAAACGGCGTCCCGCCTGTCCTGCTCGGAGGCGGGTAGGACGCTCAGTTGGGCGCCGGTGTCACAAAGGAAACGCCGCCCGGACGCTTTGTCCCGAATAAAAAGCAAGTTGCCCGAGTGGCCGGCGCTCATGGCTGGGAATGAACGCCGGCCCGGCCGTTTCCCGACTTGCCGAAAGTGCACGGGGGTCGGCACGTCCGAGCCTTGTGTCCGAACCTGGCGTGGTAATAACACCACGCCTGGTCAGGTGGAGGCCCCGGCCGTCGTGTCGGGAGGCGGTCGGTGCGGCGTGGCGGCCGCCAGTTTCACCGGCGGTTCGGCCTCCAACTGCGCAGGGCGCTCGGGCGTCGCCTCGGACGGCGGCAGGCTCCAGGTAGCCGCGCCGATGTGTTGGCCCGCCGAGGAGATCTTATCGGCTTCCCTGGCGAGGGCGCGGGGATCGGTGATCGACGTGCCAGCCAGGGCGAGGCGTACCGGGTGAGGCAGCTGGCGAAGGAACAACTCGCGGAACAGAAAATCCGGAGAGTGCTCACCAAGCAACGAGAGCATATAGTCCATGCGCTCGGACGGGCGCGTGTCGCCGAGCTCGGGCAGGTCGAGCAGGCGCCGTGCGCGTGCCGCCGGTGAGAGGGCGAAAGCGTCGAGGAGGAGCGTCTTCAGCGCGTCATACTTGTCGGCAGCCGGCGGGTGCTCGATGAGGTTCAGGGCGCGGGCCGCGGTGGCGGAACCGAGCGCTGCCACGACGTGGTGGAAGCGGGTGTCGTCCGCGGTGATGCCTCGCAGGGCGAACTGGGAGTCCGCCTGGGTGAACCAAACAGCCGCATGAGCCTCCCAGAAGGTAGGCAGTTTAAGAGTCACTGCCGTGTCCATGTCGGTAGGTCACCAGTGAAGGAGCTGGGCTCCAACGCGAGTCGAAAAAATTGACGCGACCAAAGACGGAATTCGTCCGAGTTGCTTTATTGAAACAAAACAGCTCAGGTATTCTGACCAAAAGCCCGTTTATCTGGCAGCAATATATATACACATTTATGTCGGGAAGTTTGCCCGGCAAAAGCTATACCGGGCATGCCCGGGTGTCAAGGGCGAGCCTTGGAAAGGCGAGTCTGGACCTGCCCGGGCGTGTTTGGCTGCGGCCTGGCAAGTCGAGGCTGGGCGTGCCCGGGCGCTCTGGATGAGCACTGGAAAGGCGAGAGCGGGCATGCCCGGACGCTCTGGGCGAGCCCTGGAAAGGCGATAGCGGGCATGCCCGGACGCTCTGGGCGAGCCCTGGAAAGGCGAGAGCGGGCATGCCCGGGAAAGACGAGACCGGGCGTGCCCGGGAGGTTCGGGCGTGCCCGGGAACAGTGAGTCCGGGCATGCCCGAGAGAGGCGCGTCTGGCCGTGTTCTGGCCGGTGCAAGGCGATTGTGTGCATCCAGCGGTAACCGCTACAACACTTTATTATTCCCGCGATGGAGTAATGCATTCGCTCGTGTCCGTGTGTGTGTGTGTGCGTGTTTGTGAACAAGCTATCATGGAAATGTTCTGAACGGATTTGGATGAAAGTTGGTGGAATGATTGTCCTTGGGATAGGAAGAAGTGATTAGTTTTTGGTGAAGCTCAGGATATTATTCCCGATCCAGGAATTTTTTGAAGGATTGTTTAACATTGGAAGATAGGGCTCATTTTTTTTTAACATTATCTTCTATATATTCTAGATTTAACATTGTGATATGAAAATAGTTTTCATATTGTAAATGTTGTTTTAACTCGTGGTTATGCGTTAGAGCGGTGTATTTTGTTAGCAGTGTCGTCTCCAAGGTTTTTTTTTTTTTCTTCTTCTAATAAAGACATATTCTGTCATTTTAAAACGACCAAAGTGTGTATTAGGTTTCGCCATTTCATAAAATGTATCGTTTGATACGTATAATGCTTTAAAACTGTTTTTATTTTATTTTATTTTTTTACCTCAGAAGAGATATCAACATTTACCTCACTCCTCAGCGAATGTCAATCGCGGTGTCAGTATTTGATGAACTTATAAAGACTTAGGTGAGTTATAAGTGTGACAAGCATGTGCACGGGATTCTTCCCAGAGGAATGAGTGGTAGCATTAGCTTGTACGACTTAAAATGAGCGAGTTTTGTTTTGACGTTTGGGCCAGTTTTACATGTTGTATCCCTAAGGAATGAAACGAACGTTTTTCCTGGCTTACAATTTTATTTGAAGTCACACATGCCTCAAAATACACTCACTTATATGGAATTGAACGCTGAATCCGAAAATCTAAGTGAAATTGCCTTGGTTTTTTTAAACATTATCTTCTATGTATTCTAAATATATATCTGTGCAGTGTCTGTCTTGTGTTGTCTTGTCTTGTGTTGTCACTGAACTACTCCCTCAAACTTTTGTGAAATCGTACTATTCCAACTTGACCCACGGCGTGAGTATGCGCTCTACTGAGTGGCGTTCTAGTTTGTCTGTTTATTATCCAACTTCAACTGCATGATCCTGGATTATTATATGAGGTGGCAGGAAATTCCCCAAGACATCGATAACACATTGGGACGTCTGTCGCAACAGGAGCCATATTTGCTACCTGAGCTCGCCACCTAAGATTACTCAGTTTTACCTGAATGCAAGCGGGTATTCAGCTGGAAAGAAGAAACCAGTTATGTTGCATTTACAAAGCATGAGGTGTTTCATGGTGGCAAATGCAAGCTTTTGAGAAAGATTCTTCTTCTTCTTTTTTGTTATGTAGTTATGGTTATTGTGCGTGCACATAATGAGTATACCACGCACATTGTTGATAGCATTACAGCCCTCGAGGGAGGTGGATTAACAATGAAAAACAGTGGCTTCGTATCCTTGAAAGCATAGATTTCTTCAATACCTCCACACAAAGATGAAATGCCCTTAAGTTTGTGAGAGATGCTTACTCATCCATCATTTTGATGGATGACATTAAAACACCACGCAACTACAGTAAAAATAAAACAATGCAACACCCAAAATCTATAACTATACATGTTTACCGGTGAAACATAATCCAATCCTGACCTGAGGGCAGAATGACCTGCGAATCTAAATACCATACCAACTAGTGCCACTGTCATGATGATACGGTGGGAAACACTGGTGGGTTGAGGGAGTTTCCATGTGTCAATTTGCGTGGGTAGTTGGCGAATGCTGCAGGTATGAACGGCTCCGGCTAGGATACCACGTGCATGTCCCTGTAAAGTAGAGGAAGACGAGCCATGCTATTTTTAATTGAGCTTGAACTACAATGACATTGCTGCACGGCTGGAAAGGAACCGATGCACAAGTCACCACGACTCGATTTGGAGCAGGAAGTCGGATATTTCACGAAGTTCATTCTCAAGCGCCATGTGCTCGCTCCTTGCTGCTGTGTGCGTTTAACCGTTGGTACGTCGGACATTTCCATGTTCGCTTGGATCACAAAATGAGAGAGAGGAAGACAAATGATGAATTGCGAAAGATGATGGGAATATTGCCTGTGATTGATGCTGTGAAGAGGAACAGGTTGAGATGGTTTGGTCATGTGTTGAGGAAGGATGAAAGTGACTGGTTGAGAAGAGTGATGGAAATTAATGTAGAAGGAGGTAGAGGACGGGGAAGACCAAGAAAGACTTGGCCAAAGATGGTGGAAGAGGAAATGTGGGCAAGGGGGTTACCATGGGGAGATGCAGAAAATAGGGCAAAATGGAGAAGATTGTCATGGGGACCGCAAGGCTAACCCCCGCTCTAGTAGGGAAAATGGCCTTAAAATGCATGTTGTTTGTGTTGTTTGGATCACAAAAACATGCTTGCTGCATCAGGTAGGAAAAGTATTATGGAACCATCACCGACTTCTCAATTTGTCAGTTGTCCGAATCGATTGTGCGAAGGAGATAGATGGCCAAAACGTACAGTTTCTCCAACGTTTCCAAAGTACGAGCACTGCAAGCAAACAACATCCTTGCAGAAGCACGAGGATAAAAACACTGGGTTTGAAAACACAGTCAACTCGACTCAGCTACCACTACGTCATACCATCTGAAAACCCATTGGGGACCCGATTTCAACCCAAACACTTCCCTTCTCACACAAACTGCAGTTACACAACATGGCCGACCAACACCACCTCCTGCCAGGTTCCCACAGCTGTTTCCCATTCTCACCACAGTTTTTTTCTCGCCTAAGAACCTCTTACTCTGCATTTAAGCAGTTTTAAAAATATATTAAAAAAACAACAGGCCCACGGCTCAGTGCAATTTCATTTCGAGTGGGATTTAAAAGATCGCCACCAAAATTGCTCCCTTAATTGTGCAAGTGTAGCAAGTGCGCCCTCGATCAAGTGCCAATTCCACACATCTGCGTGTAACCACGACCACGCCCAGCAGCTACCTGCCCGCGGGCTTTTTCGTAAACATCAGGTGAGGTCTGCGTCACTTCGACGACACCAGGTCATGGCAGCAACCTGAGCGTGCAGTCGATGCTCCAGCAAACAAGAAAAAAACAAAAAACAGAGACCCCCATTGTGGACGAGAGAAATATGCTGACCGTCATAAAATGCTGTGCCATTTCACTCTACTCCCAAGCTAGTGTCCTCTCCAGCAAACTAAAACTGCTCAACAACAATGTACGAAAGTTAAAATATATATATATATATTTAAAGCTATAATCTCTGGCATACTAAATCTTAATTTTACAGTGAGTGGAAGTCTTCTTCGTCTTCTTGGGTATGACAGTGAGTGGAAGTAGCAAAGATATAATGACGGCAGTCAGAATCGAAACAGGATCGGATTCCCAGACTCCAAAATGAGTAGGTCCTCGTCAGCATCAGTGGGTTGGCCATACAAAAGTTGCACACATCTCTTTGAACGCAGACACATTGTGATCAAGGTGGTCCGATATGATCAGGCACTGCCTTGCCCTACCAGCTGCTATATGAAATGTATAAGCTTTTATGTATGTATGTATGTATGTATGTATGTATGTATGTATGTATGTATGTATGTATGTATGTATGTATATATATATATATATATATATATATATATATATATATATATATATATATATATATATATATATATATATATATATATATATATACATACATACACAGTAATGTGTATGTATATATATTGTTACGGATTCGTCAATTCCACTGTTGTGGTTTTCACCCACTTGACATATTTCTGATCCCAATATATACATTTCTGATCTGACAATATATATATTTATAAATATTCATTTATAAATAAATGTATGTTATATATATATATATATATATATATATATATATATATATATATATATATATATATATATATATATATATATATATATATATATATATATATATATAAATAAATGTATATATATGTATATATATATGTATATAAATATATTAAATGAAGGACACAAACAGCCTTCATATGGTTGTCAGGATGGCCTCGAGGTATTCACACTGGCTTCTGAGCCGCCTAGCCTGAGTTAGAATCCCGGCCCAGCTATAAACTGTCCTGGTGTTTCACAGGCAGGTTGATTCATCAATGTGCGTGCCGTCCCTCCGATGGATGTTAAACTGGGCGTTATCTTTGAGAACTCTGTGAAGAGTTGACGAGTTATCGCCAGCACTATGAATAAATTACCAATTCCTGCCCTAACCTAAAGGGGATGTTGCATCAGCAGCACAGCGGTACCCTCAGAAAATGATGCTACTTGCAGCCATGTGCAGCACACAAAAGAAGAAGCCTTCAACATAAAAACTACATGAATAATGTACAGTGTGTACATATCTAATATGAAAATATGACTGGACTGAGATACTTTCATCTAAATGCATTTCCTCGTTAAACAAACCTCTCATTTCTTCCAACAAAGTAAAACCTATTTTGTGCAGCCTACTCATGCCTCTGAACTTTTACAAGAAAATGTACAATGAATAATAATAATAATAATAATAATAATATTAATTATAATAATTAAATCAGCCAACATCACCGCTTTGCACAAAAAAGGTGCAAAAACAGATCCCAGCAACTACAGACCAATCAGCCTTCTCCCAATTATCAGCAAAGTCATGGAATCCATCATTGCTTCAGATATTAAATCTTTCCTCTTCTCCAATGGCTTGATCTCTGATCATCAATTTGGTTTCAGACCTGGTCACTCTACTCTGGACATGCTGCTTCTGCTTTCTCAACAATGGATGGAGGTCCTCAACGCCAAACAGGAAATTAGAGCCGTCTCCCTTGACATTTCACGTGCCTTCGATACGGTCTGGCACCCTGCTCTGCTCACCAAACTCTCCTCCTTTGGTATCCATGGAAATCTCCACGCATGGCTGGCGGACTTCCTCTCTGGTCATAGTCAACGTGTGGCCCTGAATGGGTTTCTCTCATCTCCTCTACCTGTTCAGGCTGGAGTTCCCCAAGGTAGTGTTCTGGGCCCTGTGCTTTTTCTGGTCTTCATCAATGATCTCTCTGACTCTCTTGAAAATCCTCTCTATCTCTTTCCTGACGACTCTACTCTCTGTCGCTCCATTCCTCATCCCTCAGATCGGCAGTCTGCAGCCTACTCACTCTCTGCAGACCTGGACAAAATCACAGACTGGGCAAACAAATGGAACATGTCTTTCAATCCTGATAAATCTCACACTCTTACGATGTCTCTCCGAAACGACCGACTGGAAAACCCTCCCATCCACTTTCTGAATAATCCTCTCCAAGAAGTTCTGTCACTCAAGCTTTTGGGTCTCACTATTTGCCATGATCTTTCCTGGGAAAACCACATTTCAAATCTGGCCTCCAAAGCCAGTCGCCGACTGGGCATCCTCCGTCGTGCGAAGTCCTTCCTTGGCACACCTGAGCTCCTCACCACATACAAGGCTTTCATCCGCAGCTCTATGGAATACTGCTCTCCCCTCTGGTCTGGTGCTCCTGCCTCACACCTAGCCCGTCTTCACGCTGTTGAAACCAAAGCGTTCAGAATCATTGGAATCTCCCGCGATGAAGCTAACTCCAAGGGCCTTTCACTCACTCACCGCAGGCAGGTTGGTGGTCTTTCCGTCTTCTACTGACTCCTCTCTGGCCTTGTCCCCCCAGCCCTCTCTGGGCTCTGTCCCCCAAATATTCCTACAGGTCGCACAAGATCTGCCTGCAACCCTCTTATGGTTAAACTGCCAAAATCAAGACTTTCTGCTCACCTTCACTCCTTCATTCCTCTTTTCTCCCGCCTCTGGAACAAACTCACTCACTCTCTTCAATCCCACTCCACCCTCCAGGTCTTTAAAACAGCTGTTCACCACCATCTCTTATCCTCCCCCATCCAAAACCTTGATCTTTTCTACCCCCGCTAATTTCGGTCCCCTTGTGTTTTATACTTCTCCCACCCCCCCCCCCCCTTCCCACGCCTCCTGCCCCCAAGCCCTCTCCCTCCCACACTTCTCCCTGCTCTCAAATGTTGTGGTTGTGTGCTTCCCCTTCTCTCCCCATCTTGTCTTCCACT
>NW_027617755.1:0-98808 GCF_964187855.1 Myxine glutinosa
AAGTGCAAAAAGTGTTTTTTCCACACTAATACAAGTGCAAAAGTGGTTTCCTGCACCAACACGAGTGCGAAAAGTGGTTTTTCAACACTAACACAAGTGCGAAAAGTGGTTTTTCAACACTATCACAAGTGCAAAAAGTGTTTTTGCCACACTAATACAAGTGCAAAAGTGGTTTCCTGCACCAACACAAGTGCGAAAAGTGGTTTTTCAACACTAACACAAGTGCGAAAAAGTGGTTTTTCAACACTAACACAAGTGCGAAAAGTGGTTTTTCCACACTAATACAAGTGCAAAAGTGGTTTCCTGCACCAACACAAGTGCGAAAAGTGGTTTTTCAACACTAACACAAGTGCGAAAAGTGGTTTTTCAACACTAACACAAGTGCGAAAAGTGGTTTTTCAACACTATCACAAGTGCAAAAAGTGTTTTTTCCACACTAATACAAGTGCAAAACTGGTTTACTGCACCAACACAAGTGCGAAAAGTGGTTTTTCAACACTAACACAAGTGCGAAAAGTGGTTTTTCAACACTAACACAAGTGCAAAAAGTGGATTTTCCACACTATCACAAGTGCAAAAAGTGTTTTTTCCACACTAATACAAGTGCAAAAGTGGTTTCCTGCACCAACACAAGTGCGAAAAGTGGTTTTTCAACACAAACACAAGTGCGAAAAGTGGTTTTTCAACACTAACACAAGTGCGAAAAGTGGTTTTTCCACACTAATACAAGTGCAAAAGTGGTTTTCTGCACCAACGCAAGTGCGAAAAGTGATTTTTCAACACTAACACAAGTGCGAAAAGTGGTTTTTCAACACTAACACAAGTGCGAAAAGTGGTTTTTCAACACTAACACAAGTGCGAAAAGTGGTTTTTCCACACTAATACAAGTGCAAAAGTGGTTTTCTGCACCAACACAAGTGCGAAAAGTGATTTTTCAACACTAACGCAAGTGCGAAAAGTGGTTTTTCAACACTATCACAAGTGCAAAAAGTTTTTTTTCCACACTAATACAAGTGCAAAAGTGGTTTCATGCACCAACACAAGTGCGAAAAGTGGTTTTTCAACACTAACACAAGTGCGAAAAGTGGTTTTTCAACACTAACACAAGTGCGAAAAGTGGTTTTTCTACACTATCACAAGTGCAAAAAGTGTTTTTTCCACACTAATACAAGTGCAAAAGTGGTTTCCTGCACC
This sequence comes from Myxine glutinosa, assembly GCF_964187855.1. NCBI lineage: Eukaryota > Metazoa > Chordata > Myxini > Myxiniformes > Myxinidae > Myxine > Myxine glutinosa. The sequence continues at coordinate 1,195 of NW_027617755.1, forward strand.
AACACAAGTGCGAAAAGTGGTTTTTCAACACTAACACAAGTGCCAAAAGTGGTTTTTCAACACTAACACAAGTGTGAAAAGTGGTTTTTCAACACTAACACAAGTGCGAAAAGTGTTTTTTCCACACTAATACAAGTGCAAAAGTGGTTTCCTGCACCAACACAAGTACGAAAAGTGGTTTTTCAACACTAACACAAGTGCAAAAAGTGGTTTTTCAACACTATCACAAGTGCAAAAAGTGTTTTTTCCACACTAATACAAGTGCAAAAGTGGTTTCCTGCACCAACACAAGTGCGAAAAGTGGTTTTTCAACACTAACACAAGTGCGAAAAGTGGTTTTTCAACACTAACACTAGTGCGAAAAGTGGTTTTTCCACACTAATACAAGTGCAAAAGTGGTTTTCTGCACCAACACAAGTGCGAAAAGTGATTTTTCAACACTAACACAAGTGCGAAAAGTGGTTTTTCAACACTAACACAAGTGCGAAAAGTGGTTTTTCAACACTAACATAAGTGCGAAAAGTGGTTTTTCCACACTAATACAAGTGCAAAAGTGGTTTTCTGCACCAACACAAGTGCGAAAAGTGATTTTTCAACACTAACGCAAGTGCGAAATGTGGTTTTTCAACACTATCACAAGTGCAAAAAGTGTTTTTTCCACACTAATACAAGTGCAAAAGTGGTTTCCTGCACCAACACGAGTGCGAAAAGTGGTTTTTCAACACTAACACAAGTGCGAAAAGTGGTTTTTCAACACTATCACAAGTGCAAAAAGTGTTTTTGCCACACTAATACAAGTGCAAAAGTGGTTTCCTGCACCAACACAAGTGCGAAAAGTGGTTTTTCAACACTAACACAAGTGCGAAAAAGTGGTTTTTCAACACTAACACAAGTGCGAAAAGTGGTTTTTCCACACTAATACAAGTGCAAAAGTGGTTTCCTGCACCAACACAAGTGCGAAAACTGGTTTTTCAACACTAACACAAGTGCGAAAAGTGGTTTTTCAACACTAACACAAGTGCGAAAAGTGGTTTTTCAACACTAACACAAGTGCGAAAAGTGTTTTTTCCACACTAATACAAGTGCAAAAGTGGTTTCCTGCACCAACACAAGTGCGAAAAGTGGTTTTTCAACACTAACACAAGTGCGAAAAGTGGTTTTTCAACACTAACACAAGTGTGAAAAGTGGTTTTTCAACACTAACACAAGTGCGAAAAGTGTTTTTTCCACACTAATACAAGTGCAAAAGTGGTTTCCTGCACCAACACAAGTACGAAAAGTGGTTTTTCAACACTAACACAAGTGCAAAAAGTGGTTTTTCAACACTATCACAAGTGCAAAAAGTGTTTTTTCCACACTAATACAAGTGCAAAAGTGGTTTCCTGCACCAACACAAGTGCGAAAAGTGGTTTTTCAACACTAACACAAGTGCGAAAAGTGGTTTTTCAACACTAACACTAGTGCGAAAAGTGGTTTTTCCACACTAATACAAGTGCAAAAGTGGTTTTCTGCACCAACACAAGTGCGAAAAGTGATTTTTCAACACTAACACAAGTGCGAAAAGTGGTTTTTCAACACTAACACAAGTGCGAAAAGTGGTTTTTCAACACTAACATAAGTGCGAAAAGTGGTTTTTCCACACTAATACAAGTGCAAAAGTGGTTTTCTGCACCAACACAAGTGCGAAAAGTGATTTTTCAACACTAACGCAAGTGCGAAATGTGGTTTTTCAACACTATCACAAGTGCAAAAAGTGTTTTTTCCACACTAATACAAGTGCAAAAGTGGTTTCCTGCACCAACACGAGTGCGAAAAGTGGTTTTTCAACACTAACACAAGTGCGAAAAGTGGTTTTTCAACACTATCACAAGTGCAAAAAGTGTTTTTGCCACACTAATACAAGTGCAAAAGTGGTTTCCTGCACCAACACAAGTGCGAAAAGTGGTTTTTCAACACTAACACAAGTGCGAAAAAGTGGTTTTTCAACACTAACACAAGTGCGAAAAGTGGTTTTTCCACACTAATACAAGTGCAAAAGTGGTTTCCTGCACCAACACAAGTGCGAAAACTGGTTTTTCAACACTAACACAAGTGCAAAAAGTGGTTTTTCAACACTAACACAAGTGCGAAAAGTGGTTTTTCAACACTAACACAAGTGCGAAAAGTGTTTTTTCCACACTAATACAAGTGCAAAAGTGGTTTCCTGCACCAACACAAGTGCGAAAAGTGGTTTTTCAACACTAACACAAGTGCAAAAAGTGGTTTTTCAACACTATCACAAGTGCAAAAAGTGTTTTTTCCACACTAATACAAGTGCAAAAGTGGTTTCCTGCACCAACACAAGTGCGAAAAGTGGTTTTTCAACACTAACACAAGTGCGAAAAGTGGTTTTTCAACACTAACACAAGTGCGAAAAGTGGTTTTTCAACACTAACACAAGTGCGAAAAGTGTTTTTTCCACACTAATACAAGTGCAAAAGTGGTTTCCTGCACCAACACAAGTGCGAAAAGTGGTTTTTCAACACTAACACAAGTGCAAAAAGTGGTTTTTCAACACTATCACAAGTGCAAAAAGTGTTTTTTCCACACTAATACAAGTGCAAAAGTGGTTTCCTGCACCAACACAAGTGCGAAAAGTGGTTTTTCAACACTAACACAAGTGCGAAAAGTGGTTTTTCCACACTAATACAAGTGCAAAAGTGGTTTCCTGCACCAACACAAGTGCGAAAAGTGGTTTTTCAACACTAACACAAGTGCAAAAAGTGGTTTTTCAACACTAACACAAGTGCGAAAAGTGTTTTTTCCACACTAATACAAGTGCAAAAGTGGTTTCCTGCACCAACACAAGTGCGAAAAGTGGTTTTTCAACACTAACACAAGTGCGAAAAGTGGTTTTTCAACACTAACACAAGTGTGAAAAGTGGTTTTTCAACACTAACACAAGTGCGAAAAGTGTTTTTTCCACACTAATACAAGTGCAAAAGTGGTTTCCTGCACCAACACAAGTACGAAAAGTGGTTTTTCAACACTAACACAAGTGCAAAAAGTGGTTTTTCAACACTATCACAAGTGCAAAAAGTGTTTTTTCCACACTAATACAAGTGCAAAAGTGGTTTCCTGCACCAACACAAGTGCGAAAAGTGGTTTTTCAACACTAACACAAGTGCGAAAAGTGGTTTTTCAACACTAACACTAGTGCGAAAAGTGGTTTTTCCACACTAATACAAGTGCAAAAGTGGTTTTCTGCACCAACACAAGTGCGAAAAGTGATTTTTCAACACTAACACAAGTGCGAAAAGTGGTTTTTCAACACTAACACAAGTGCGAAAAGTGGTTTTTCAACACTATCACAAGTGCAAAAAGTGTTTTTTCCACACTAATACAAGTGCAAAAGTGGTTTCCTGCACCAACACAAGTGCGAAAAGTGGGTTTTCAACACTAACACAAGTGCGAAAAGTGGTTTTTCAACACTAACACAAGTGCGAAAAGTGGATTTTCCACACTATCACAAGTGCAAAAAGTGTTTTTTCCACACTAATACAAGTGCAAAAGTGGTTTCCTGCACCAACACAAGTGCGAAAAGTGGTTTTTCAACACAAACACAAGTGCGAAAAGTGGTTTTTCAACACTAACACAAGTGCGAAAAGTGGTTTTTCCACACTAATACAAGTGCAAAAGTGGTTTTCTGCACCAACGCAAGTGCGAAAAGTGATTTTTCAACACTAACACAAGTGCGAAAAGTGGTTTTTCAACACTAACACAAGTGCGAAAAGTGGTTTTTCAACACTAACACAAGTGCGAAAAGTGGTTTTTCCACACTAATACAAGTGCAAAAGTGGTTTTCTGCACCAACACAAGTGCGAAAAGTGATTTTTCAACACTAACGCAAGTGCGAAAAGTGGTTTTTCAACACTATCACAAGTGCAAAAAGTTTTTTTTCCACACTAATACAAGTGCAAAAGTGGTTTCATGCACCAACACAAGTGCGAAAAGTGGTTTTTCAACACTAACACAAGTGCGAAAAGTGGTTTTTCAACACTAACACAAGTGCGAAAAGTGGTTTTTCAACACTATCACAAGTGCAAAAAGTGTTTTTTCCACACTAATACAAGTGCAAAAGTGGTTTCCTGCACCAACACAAGTGCGAAAAGTGGTTTTTCAACACTAACACAAGTGCGAAAAGTGGTTTTTCAACACTAACACAAGTGTGAAAAGTGGTTTTTCAACACTAACACAAGTGCGAAAAGTGTTTTTTCCACACTAATACAAGTGCAAAAGTGGTTTCCTGCACCAACACAAGTACGAAAAGTGGTTTTTCAACACTAACACAAGTGCAAAAAGTGGTTTTTCAACACTATCACAAGTGCAAAAAGTGTTTTTTCCACACTAATACAAGTGCAAAAGTGGTTTCCTGCACCAACACAAGTGCGAAAAGTGGTTTTTCAACACTAACACAAGTGCGAAAAGTGGTTTTTCAACACTAACACTAGTGCGAAAAGTGGTTTTTCCACACTAATACAAGTGCAAAAGTGGTTTTCTGCACCAACACAAGTGCGAAAAGTGATTTTTCAACACTAACACAAGTGCGAAAAGTGGTTTTTCAACACTAACACAAGTGCGAAAAGTGGTTTTTCAACACTAACATAAGTGCGAAAAGTGGTTTTTCCACACTAATACAAGTGCAAAAGTGGTTTTCTGCACCAACACAAGTGCGAAAAGTGATTTTTCAACACTAACGCAAGTGCGAAATGTGGTTTTTCAACACTATCACAAGTGCAAAAAGTGTTTTTTCCACACTAATACAAGTGCAAAAGTGGTTTCCTGCACCAACACGAGTGCGAAAAGTGGTTTTTCAACACTAACACAAGTGCGAAAAGTGGTTTTTCAACACTATCACAAGTGCAAAAAGTGTTTTTGCCACACTAATACAAGTGCAAAAGTGGTTTCCTGCACCAACACAAGTGCGAAAAGTGGTTTTTCAACACTAACACAAGTGCGAAAAAGTGGTTTTTCAACACTAACACAAGTGCGAAAAGTGGTTTTTCCACACTAATACAAGTGCAAAAGTGGTTTCCTGCACCAACACAAGTGCGAAAACTGGTTTTTCAACACTAACACAAGTGCGAAAAGTGGTTTTTCAACACTAACACAAGTGCGAAAAGTGGTTTTTCAACACTAACACAAGTGCGAAAAGTGTTTTTTCCACACTAATACAAGTGCAAAAGTGGTTTCCTGCACCAACACAAGTGCGAAAAGTGGTTTTTCAACACTAACACAAGTGCGAAAAGTGGTTTTTCAACACTAACACAAGTGTGAAAAGTGGTTTTTCAACACTAACACAAGTGCGAAAAGTGTTTTTTCCACACTAATACAAGTGCAAAAGTGGTTTCCTGCACCAACACAAGTACGAAAAGTGGTTTTTCAACACTAACACAAGTGCAAAAAGTGGTTTTTCAACACTATCACAAGTGCAAAAAGTGTTTTTTCCACACTAATACAAGTGCAAAAGTGGTTTCCTGCACCAACACAAGTGCGAAAAGTGGTTTTTCAACACTAACACAAGTGCGAAAAGTGGTTTTTCAACACTAACACTAGTGCGAAAAGTGGTTTTTCCACACTAATACAAGTGCAAAAGTGGTTTTCTGCACCAACACAAGTGCGAAAAGTGATTTTTCAACACTAACACAAGTGCGAAAAGTGGTTTTTCAACACTAACACAAGTGCGAAAAGTGGTTTTTCAACACTAACATAAGTGCGAAAAGTGGTTTTTCCACACTAATACAAGTGCAAAAGTGGTTTTCTGCACCAACACAAGTGCGAAAAGTGATTTTTCAACACTAACGCAAGTGCGAAATGTGGTTTTTCAACACTATCACAAGTGCAAAAAGTGTTTTTTCCACACTAATACAAGTGCAAAAGTGGTTTCCTGCACCAACACGAGTGCGAAAAGTGGTTTTTCAACACTAACACAAGTGCGAAAAGTGGTTTTTCAACACTATCACAAGTGCAAAAAGTGTTTTTGCCACACTAATACAAGTGCAAAAGTGGTTTCCTGCACCAACACAAGTGTGAAAAGTGGTTTTTCAACACTAACACAAGTGCGAAAAAGTGGTTTTTCAACACTAACACAGTGCGAAAAGTGGTTTTTCCACACTAATACAAGTGCAAAAGTGGTTTCCTGCACCAACACAAGTGCGAAAACTGGTTTTTCAACACTAACACAAGTGCGAAAAGTGGTTTTTCAACACTAACACAAGTGCGAAAAGTGGTTTTTCAACACTAACACAAGTGCGAAAAGTGTTTTTTCCACACTAATACAAGTGCAAAAGTGGTTTCCTGCACCAACACAAGTGCGAAAAGTGGTTTTTCAACACTAACACAAGTGCAAAAAGTGGTTTTTCAACACTATCACAAGTGCAAAAAGTGTTTTTTCCACACTAATACAAGTGCAAAAGTGGTTTCCTGCACCAACACAAGTGCGAAAAGTGGTTTTTCAACACTAACACAAGTGCGAAAAGTGGTTTTTCAACACTAACACAAGTGCGAAAAGTGGTTTTTCAACACTAACACAAGTGCGAAAAGTGTTTTTTCCACACTAATACAAGTGCAAAAGTGGTTTCCTGCACCAACACAAGTGCGAAAAGTAGTTTTTCAACACTAACACAAGTGCAAAAAGTGGTTTTTCAACACTATCACAAGTGCAAAAAGTGTTTTTTCCACACTAATACAAGTGCAAAAGTGGTTTCCTGCACCAACACAAGTGCGAAAAGTGGTTTTTCAACACTAACACAAGTGCGAAAAGTGGTTTTTCCACACTAATACAAGTGCACAAGTGGTTTCCTGCACCAACACAAGTGCGAAAAGTGGTTTTTCAACACTAACACAAGTGCAAAAAGTGGTTTTTCAACACTAACACAAGTGCGAAAAGTGTTTTTTCCACACTAATACAAGTGCAAAAGTGGTTTCCTGCACCAACACAAGTGCGAAAAGTGGTTTTTCAACACTAACACAAGTGCGAAAAGTGGTTTTTCAACACTAACACAAGTGTGAAAAGTGGTTTTTCAACACTAACACAAGTGCGAAAAGTGTTTTTTCCACACTAATACAAGTGCAAAAGTGGTATCCTGCACCAACACAAGTACGAAAAGTGGTTTTTCAACACTAACACAAGTGCAAAAAGTGGTTTTTCAACACTATCACAAGTGCAAAAAGTGTTTTTTCCACACTAATACAAGTGCAAAAGTGGTTTCCTGCACCAACACAAGTGCGAAAAGTGGTTTTTCAACACTAACACAAGTGCGAAAAGTGGTTTTTCAACACTAACACTAGTGCGAAAAGTGGTTTTTCCACACTAATACAAGTGCAAAAGTGGTTTTCTGCACCAACACAAGTGCGAAAAGTGATTTTTCAACACTAACACAAGTGCGAAAAGTGGTTTTTCAACACTAACACAAGTGCGAAAAGTGGTTTTTCAACACTAACATAAGTGCGAAAAGTGGTTTTTCCACACTAATACAAGTGCAAAAGTGGTTTTCAACACTAACACAAGTGCAAAAAGTGGTTTTTCAACACTATCACAAGTGCAAAAAGTGTTTTTTCCACACTAATACAAGTGCAAAAGTGGTTTCCTGCACCAACACAAGTGCGAAAAGTGGTTTTTCAACACTAACACAAGTGCGAAAAGTGGTTTTTCCACACTAATACAAGTGCACAAGTGGTTTCCTGCACCAACACAAGTGCGAAAAGTGGTTTTTCAACACTAACACAAGTGCAAAAAGTGGTTTTTCAACACTAACACAAGTGCGAAAAGTGTTTTTTCCACACTAATACAAGTGCAAAAGTGGTTTCCTGCACCAACACAAGTGCGAAAAGTGGTTTTTCAACACTAACACAAGTGCGAAAAGTGGTTTTTCAACACTAACACAAGTGTGAAAAGTGGTTTTTCAACACTAACACAAGTGCGAAAAGTGTTTTTTCCACACTAATACAAGTGCAAAAGTGGTTTCCTGCACCAACACAAGTACGAAAAGTGGTTTTTCAACACTAACACAAGTGCAAAAAGTGGTTTTTCAACACTATCACAAGTGCAAAAAGTGTTTTTTCCACACTAATACAAGTGCAAAAGTGGTTTCCTGCACCAACACAAGTGCGAAAAGTGGTTTTTCAACACTAACACAAGTGCGAAAAGTGGTTTTTCAACACTAACACTAGTGCGAAAAGTGGTTTTTCCACACTAATACAAGTGCAAAAGTGGTTTTCTGCACCAACACAAGTGCGAAAAGTGATTTTTCAACACTAACACAAGTGCGAAAAGTGGTTTTTCAACACTAACACAAGTGCGAAAAGTGGTTTTTCAACACTAACATAAGTGCGAAAAGTGGTTTTTCCACACTAATACAAGTGCAAAAGTGGTTTTCTGCACCAACACAAGTGCGAAAAGTGATTTTTCAACACTAACGCAAGTGCGAAATGTGGTTTTTCAACACTATCACAAGTGCAAAAAGTGTTTTTTCCACACTAATACAAGTGCAAAAGTGGTTTCCTGCACCAACACGAGTGCGAAAAGTGGTTTTTCAACACTAACACAAGTGCGAAAAGTGGTTTTTCAACACTATCACAAGTGCAAAAAGTGTTTTTGCCACACTAATACAAGTGCAAAAGTGGTTTCCTGCACCAACACAAGTGCGAAAAGTGGTTTTTCAACACTAACACAAGTGCGAAAAAGTGGTTTTTCAACACTAACACAAGTGCGAAAAGTGGTTTTTCCACACTAATACAAGTGCAAAAGTGGTTTCCTGCACCAACACAAGTGCGAAAACTGGTTTTTCAACACTAACACAAGTGCGAAAAGTGGTTTTTCAACACTAACACAAGTGCGAAAAGTGGTTTTTCAACACTAACACAAGTGCGAAAAGTGTTTTTTCCACACTAATACAAGTGCAAAAGTGGTTTCCTGCACCAACACAAGTGCGAAAAGTGGTTTTTCAACACTAACACAAGTGCAAAAAGTGGTTTTTCAACACTATCACAAGTGCAAAAAGTGTTTTTTCCACACTAATACAAGTGCAAAAGTGGTTTCCTGCACCAACACAAGTGCGAAAAGTGGTTTTTCAACACTAACACAAGTGCGAAAAGTGGTTTTTCAACACTAACACAAGTGCGAAAAGTGGTTTTTCAACACTAACACAAGTGCGAAAAGTGTTTTTTCCACACTAATACAAGTGCAAAAGTGGTTTCCTGCACCAACACAAGTGCGAAAAGTGGTTTTTCAACACTAACACAAGTGCAAAAAGTGGTTTTTCAACACTATCACAAGTGCAAAAAGTGTTTTTTCCACACTAATACAAGTGCAAAAGTGGTTTCCTGCACCAACACAAGTGCGAAAAGTGGTTTTTCAACACTAACACAAGTGCGAAAAGTGGTTTTTCAACACTAACACAAGTGCGAAAAGTGTTTTTTCCACACTAATACAAGTGCAAAAGTGGTTTCCTGCACCATCACAAGTGCGAAAAGTGGTTTTTCAACACTAACACAAGTGCGAAAAGTGTTTTTTCCACACTAATACAAGTGCAAAAGTGGTTTCCTGCACAAACACAAGTGCGAAAAGTGGTTTTTCAACACGAACACAAGTGCGAAAAGTGGTTTTTCAACACTAACACAAGTGTGAAAAGTGGTTTTTCAACACTAACACAAGTGCGAAAAGTGGTTTTTCAACACTATCACAAGTGCAAAAAGTGTTTTTCCAGACTAATACAAGTGCAAAAGTGGTTTCCTGCACCAACACAGGTGCAAAAAGTGGTTTTTCAACACTAACACAAGTGCGAAAAGTTGTTTTTCAACACTAACACAAGTGCAAAAGTGGTTTCCTGCACCAACACAAGTGCGAAAAGTGGTTTTTCAACACTAACACAAGTGCGAAAAGTGGTTTTTCAACACTAACACAAGTGCGAAAAGTGGTTTTTCAACACTATCAGAAGTGCAAAAAGTGTTTTTTCCACACTAATACAAGTGCAAAAGTGGTTTCCTGCACCAACACAAGTGCGAAAAGTGGTTTTTCAACACTAATACAAGTGCAAAAGTGGTTTCCTGCACCAACACAAGTACGAAAAGTGGTTTTTCAACACTAACACAAGTGCAAAAAGTGGTTTTTCAACACTATCACAAGTGCAAAAAGTGTTTTTTCCACACTAATACAAGTGCAAAAGTGGTTTCCTGCACCAACACAAGTGCGAAAAGTGGTTTTTCAACACTAACACAAGTGCGAAAAGTGGTTTTTCAACACTAACACTAGTGCGAAAAGTGGTTTTTCCACACTAATACAAGTGCAAAAGTGGTTTTCTGCACCAACACAAGTGCGAAAAGTGATTTTTCAACACTGACACAAGTGCGAAAAGTGGTTTTTCAACACTAACACAAGTGCGAAAAGTGGTTTTTCAACACTAACACAAGTGCGAAAAGTGGTTTTTCCACACTAATACAAGTGCGAAAGTGGTTTTCTGCACCAACACAAGTGCGAAAATTGATTTTTCAACACTAACGCAAGTGCGAAATGTGGTTTTTCAACACTATCACAAGTGCAAAAAGTGTTTTTTCCACACTAATACAAGTGCAAAAGTGGTTTCCTGCACCAACACGAGTGCGAAAAGTGGTTTTTCAACACTAACACAAGTGCGAAAAGTGGTTTTTCAACACTATCACAAGTGCAAAAAGTGTTTTTGCCACACTAATACAAGTGCAAAAGTGGTTTCCTGCAACAACACAAGTGCGAAAAGTGGTTTTTCAACACTAACACAAGTGCGAAAAAGTGGTTTTTCAACACTAACACAAGTGCGAAAAGTGGTTTTTTCACACTAATACAAGTGCAAAAGTGGTTTCCTGCACCAACACAAGTGCGAAAACTGGTTTTTCAACACTAACACAAATGCGAAAAGTGGTTTTTCAACACTAACACAAGTGCGAAAAGTGGTTTTTCAACACTAACACAAGCGCGAAAAGTGTTTTTTCCACACTAATACAAGTGCAAAAGTGGTTTCCTGCACCAACACAAGTGCGAAAAGTGGTTTTTCAACACTAACACAAGTGCGAAAAGTGGTTTTTCAACACTAACACAAGTGCGAAAAGTGGTTTTTCAACACTAACACAAGTGCGAAAAGTGGTTTTTCCACACTAATACAAGTGCAAAAGTGGTTTTCTGCACCAACACAAGTGCGAAGAGTGATTTTTCAACACTAACACAAGTGCGAAAAGTGGTTTTTCAACACTATCACAAGTGCAAAAAGTGTTTTTTCCACACTAATACAAGTGCAAAAGTGGTTTCCTGCACCAACACAAGTGCGAAAAGTGGTTTTTCAACACTAACACAAGTGCGAAAAGTGGTTTTTCAACACTAACACAAGTGCGAAAAGTGGTTTTTCCACACTAATACAAGTGCAAAAGTGGTTTCCTGCACCAACACAAGTGCGAAAAGTGGTTTTTCAACACTAACACAAGTGCGAAAAGTGTTTTTTCAACACTAACACAAGTGCGAAAAGTGGTTTTTCAACACTAACACAAGTGCAAAAAGTGTTTTTTCCACACTAATACAAGTGCAAAAGTGGTTTCCTGCACCAACACAAGTGCGAAAAGTGGTTTTTCAACACTAATACAAGTGCAAAAGTGGTTTCCTGCACCAACACAAGTACGAAAAGTGGTTTTTCAACACTAACACAAGTGCAAAAAGTGGTTTTTCAACACTATCACAAGTGCAAAAAGTGTTTTTTCCACACTAATACAAGTGCAAAAGTGGTTTCCTGCACCAACACAAGTGCGAAAAGTGGTTTTTCAACACTAACACAAGTGCGAAAAGTGGTTTTTCAACACTAACACTAGTGCGAAAAGTGGTTTTTCCACACTAATACAAGTGCAAAAGTGGTTTCCTGCACCAACACAAGTGCGAAAAGTGGTTTTTCAACACTAATACAAGTGCAAAAGTGGTTTCCTGCACCAACACAAGTACGAAAAGTGGTTTTTCAACACTAACACAAGTGCAAAAAGTGGTTTTTCAACACTATCACAAGTGCAAAAAGTGTTTTTTCCACACTAATACAAGTGCAAAAGTGGTTTCCTGCACCAACACAAGTGCGAAAAGTGGTTTTTCAACACTAACACAAGTGCGAAAAGTGGTTTTTCAACACTAACACTAGTGCGAAAAGTGGTTTTTCCACACTAATACAAGTGCAAAAGTGGTTTTCTGCACCAACACAAGTGCGAAAAGTGATTTTTCAACACTAACACAAGTGCGAAAAGTGGTTTTTCAACACTAACACAAGTGCGAAAAGTGGTTTTTCAACACTAACACAAGTGCGAAAAGTGGTTTTTCCACACTAATACAAGTGCGAAAGTGGTTTTCTGCACCAACACAAGTGCGAAAATTGATTTTTCAACACTAACGCAAGTGCGAAATGTGGTTTTTCAACACTATCACAAGTGCAAAAAGTGTTTTTTCCACACTAATACAAGTGCAAAAGTGGTTTCCTGCACCAACACGAGTGCGAAAAGTGGTTTTTCAACACTAACACAAGTGCGAAAAGTGGTTTTTCAACACTATCACAAGTGCAAAAAGTGTTTTTGCCACACTAATACAAGTGCAAAAGTGGTTTCCTGCAACAACACAAGTGCGAAAAGTGGTTTTTCAACACTAACACAAGTGCGAAAAAGTGGTTTTTCAACACTAACACAAGTGCGAAAAGTGGTTTTTCCACACTAATACAAGTGCAAAAGTGGTTTCCTGCACCAACACAAGTGCGAAAACTGGTTTTTCAACACTAACACAAGTGCGAAAAGTGGTTTTTCAACACTAACACAAGTGCGAAAAGTGGTTTTTCAACACTAACACAAGCGCGAAAAGTGTTTTTTCCACACTAATACAAGTGCAAAAGTGGTTTCCTGCACCAACACAAGTGCGAAAAGTGGTTTTTCAACACTAACACAAGTGCGAAAAGTGGTTTTTCAACACTAACACAAGTGCGAAAAGTGGTTTTTCAACACTAACACAAGTGCGAAAAGTGGTTTTTCCACACTAATACAAGTGCAAAAGTGGTTTTCTGCACCAACACAAGTGCGAAGAGTGATTTTTCAACACTAACACAAGTGCGAAAAGTGGTTTTTCAACACTATCACAAGTGCAAAAAGTGTTTTTTCCACACTAATACAAGTGCAAAAGTGGTTTCCTGCACCAACACAAGTGCGAAAAGTGGTTTTTCAACACTAACACAAGTGCGAAAAGTGGTTTTTCAACACTAACACAAGTGCGAAAAGTGGTTTTTCCACACTAATACAAGTGCAAAAGTGGTTTCCTGCACCAACACAAGTGCGAAAAGTGGTTTTTCAACACTAACACAAGTGCGAAAAGTGTTTTTTCAACACTAACACAAGTGCGAAAAGTGGTTTTTCAACACTAACACAAGTGCAAAAAGTGTTTTTTCCACACTAATACAAGTGCAAAAGTGGTTTCCTGCACCAACACAAGTGCGAAAAGTGGTTTTTCAACACTAACACAAGTGTGAAAAGTGGTTTTTCAACACTAACACAAGTGCGAAAAGTGGTTTTTCCACAATAATACAAGTGCAAAAGTGGTTTTCTGCACCAACACAAGTGCGAAAAGTGATTTTTCAACACTAACACAAGTGCGAAAAGTGGTTTTTCAACACTATCACAAGTGCAAAAAGTGTTTTTTCCACACTAATACAAGTGCAAAAGTGGTTTCCTGCACCAACACAAGTGCGAAAAGTGGTTTTTCAACACTAACACAAGTGCGAAAAGTGGTTTTTCAACACTAACACAAGTGCGAAAAGTGGTTTTTCAACACTATCACAAGTGCAAAAAGTGTTTTTTCCACGCTAATACAAGTGCAAAAGTGGTTTCCTGCACCAACACAAGTGCGAAAAGTGGTTTTTCAACACTAACACAAGTGCGAAAAGTGGTTTTTCAACACTAACACAAGTGCGAAAAGTGGTTTTTCCACACTAATACAAGTGCAAAAGTGGTTTCCTGCACCAACACAAGTGCGAAAACTGGTTTTTCAACACTAACACAAGTGCGAAAAGTGGTTTTTCAACACTAACACAAGTGCGAAAAGTGGTTTTTCAACACTAACACAAGTGCGAAAAGTGGTTTTTCCACACTAATACAAGTGCAAAAGCGGTTTCCTGCACTAACACAAGTGCGAAAAGTGGTTTTTCAACACAAACACAAGTGCAAAAAGTGGTTTTTCAACACTATCACAAGTGCAAAAAGTGGTTTTTCAACACTAACACAAGTGCGAAAAGTGGTTTTTCCACACTAATACAAGTGCAAAAGTGGTTTCCTGCACCAACACAAGTGCGAAAACTGGTTTTTCAACACTAACACAAGTGCGAAAAGTGGTTTTTCAACACTAACACAAGTGCGAAAAGTGGTTTTTCAACACTAACACAAGTGCGAAAAGTGTTTTTTCCACACTAATACAAGTGCAAAAGTGGTTTCCTGCACCAACACAAGTACGAAAAGTGGTTTTTCAACACTAACACAAGTGCAAAAAGTGGTTTTTCAACACTATCACAAGTGCAAAAAGTGTTTTTTCCACACTAATACAAGTGCAAAAGTGGTTTCCTGCACCAACACAAGTGCGAAAAGTGGTTTTTCAACACTAACACAAGTGCGAAAAGTGGTTTTTCAACACTAACACTAGTGCGAAAAGTGGTTTTTCCACACTAATACAAGTGCAAAAGTGGTTTTCTGCACCAACACAAGTGCGAAAAGTGATTTTTCAACACTAACACAAGTGCGAAAAGTGGTTTTTCAACACTAACACAAGTGCGAAAAGTGGTTTTTCAACACTAACACAAGTGCGAAAAGTGGTTTTTCCACACTAATACAAGTGCAAAAGTGGTTTTCTGCACCAACACAAGTGCGAAAAGTGATTTTTCAACACTAACGCAAGTGCGAAATGTGGTTTTTCAACACTATCACAAGTGCAAAAAGTGTTTTTTCCACACTAATACAAGTGCAAAAGTGGTTTCCTGCACCAACACGAGTGCGAAAAGTGGTTTTTCAACACTAACACAAGTGCGAAAAGTGGTTTTTCAACACTATCACAAGTGCAAAAAGTGTTTTTGCCACACTAATACAAGTGCAAAAGTGGTTTCCTGCACCAACACAAGTGCGAAAAGTGGTTTTTCAACACTAACACAAGTGCGAAAAAGTGGTTTTTCAACACTAACACAAGTGCGAAAAGTGGTTTTTCCACACTAATACAAGTGCAAAAGTGGTTTCCTGCACCAACACAAGTGCGAAAAGTGGTTTTTCAACACTAACACAAGTGCGAAAAGTGGTTTTTCAACACTAACACAAGTGCGAAAAGTGGTTTTTCAACACTATCACAAGTGCAAAAAGTGTTTTTTCCACACTAATACAAGTGCAAAAGTGGTTTCCTGCACCAACACAAGTGCGAAAAGTGGTTTTTCAACACTAACACAAGTGCGAAAAGTGGTTTTTCAACACTAACACAAGTGCGAAAAGTGGATTTTCCACACTATCACAAGTGCAAAAAGTGTTTTTTCCACACTAATACAAGTGCAAAAGTGGTTTCCTGCACCAACACAAGTGCGAAAAGTGGTTTTTCAACACAAACACAAGTGCGAAAAGTGGTTTTTCAACACTAACACAAGTGCGAAAAGTGGTTTTTCCACACTAATACAAGTGCAAAAGTGGTTTTCTGCACCAACGCAAGTGTGAAAAGTGATTTTTCAACACTAACACAAGTGCGAAAAGTGGTTTTTCAACACTAACACAAGTGCGAAAAGTGGTTTTTCAACACTAACACAAGTGCGAAAAGTGGTTTTTCCACACTAATACAAGTGCAAAAGTGGTTTTCTGCACCAACACAAGTGCGAAAAGTGATTTTTCAACACTAACGCAAGTGCGAAAAGTGGTTTTTCAACACTATCACAAGTGCAAAAAGTTTTTTTTCCACACTAATACAAGTGCAAAAGTGGTTTCATGCACCAACACAAGTGCGAAAAGTGGTTTTTCAACACTAACACAAGTGCGAAAAGTGGTTTTTCAACACTAACACAAGTGCGAAAAGTGGTTTTTCAACACTATCACAAGTGCAAAAAGTGTTTTTTCCACACTAATACAAGTGCAAAAGTGGTTTCCTGCACCAACACAAGTGCGAAAAGTGGTTTTTCAACACTAACACAAGTGCGAAAAGTGGTTTTTCAACACTAACACAAGTGTGAAAAGTGGTTTTTCAACACTAACACAAGTGCGAAAAGTGTTTTTTCCACACTAATACAAGTGCAAAAGTGGTTTCCTGCACCAACACAAGTACGAAAAGTGGTTTTTCAACACTAACACAAGTGCAAAAAGTGGTTTTTCAACACTATCACAAGTGCAAAAAGTGTTTTTTCCACACTAATACAAGTGCAAAAGTGGTTTCCTGCACCAACACAAGTGCGAAAAGTGGTTTTTCAACACTAACACAAGTGCGAAAAGTGGTTTTTCAACACTAACACTAGTGCGAAAAGTGGTTTTTCCACACTAATACAAGTGCAAAAGTGGTTTTCTGCACCAACACAAGTGCGAAAAGTGATTTTTCAACACTAACACAAGTGCGAAAAGTGGTTTTTCAACACTAACACAAGTGCGAAAAGTGGTTTTTCAACACTAACATAAGTGCGAAAAGTGGTTTTTCCACACTAATACAAGTGCAAAAGTGGTTTTCTGCACCAACACAAGTGCGAAAAGTGATTTTTCAACACTAACGCAAGTGCGAAATGTGGTTTTTCAACACTATCACAAGTGCAAAAAGTGTTTTTTCCACACTAATACAAGTGCAAAAGTGGTTTCCTGCACCAACACGAGTGCGAAAAGTGGTTTTTCAACACTAACACAAGTGCGAAAAGTGGTTTTTCAACACTAACACAAGTGCGAAAAGTGGTTTTTCAACACTAACATAAGTGCGAAAAGTGGTTTTTCCACACTAATACAAGTGCAAAAGCGGTTTCCTGCACCAACACAAGTGCGAAAAGTGGTTTTTCAACACAAACACAAGTGCAAAAAGTGGTTTTTCAACACTATCACAAGTGCAAAAAGTGGTTTTTCAACACTAACACAAGTGCGAAAAGTGGTTTTTCCACACTAATACAAGTGCAAAAGTGGTTTCCTGCACCAACACAAGTGCGAAAACTGGTTTTTCAACACTAACACAAGTGCGAAAAGTGGTTTTTCAACACTAACACAAGTGCGAAAAGTGGTTTTTCAACACTAACACAAGTGCGAAAAGTGTTTTTTCCACACTAATACAAGTGCAAAAGTGGTTTCCTGCACCAACACAAGTACGAAAAGTGGTTTTTCAACACTAACACAAGTGCAAAAAGTGGTTTTTCAACACTATCACAAGTGCAAAAAGTGTTTTTTCCACACTAATACAAGTGCAAAAGTGGTTTCCTGCACCAACACAAGTGCGAAAAGTGGTTTTTCAACACTAACACAAGTGCGAAAAGTGGTTTTTCAACACTAACACTAGTGCGAAAAGTGGTTTTTCCACACTAATACAAGTGCAAAAGTGGTTTTCTGCACCAACACAAGTGCGAAAAGTGATTTTTCAACACTAACACAAGTGCGAAAAGTGGTTTTTCAACACTAACACAAGTGCGAAAAGTGGTTTTTCAACACTAACACAAGTGCGAAAAGTGGTTTTTCCACACTAATACAAGTGCAAAAGTGGTTTTCTGCACCAACACAAGTGCGAAAAGTGATTTTTCAACACTAACGCAAGTGCGAAATGTGGTTTTTCAACTCTATCACAAGTGCAAAAAGTGTTTTTTCCACACTAATACAAGTGCAAAAGTGGTTTCCTGCACCAACACGAGTGCGAAAAGTGGTTTTTCAACACTAACACAAGTGCGAAAAGTGGTTTTTCAACACTATCACAAGTGCAAAAAGTGTTTTTGCCACACTAATACAAGTGCAAAAGTGGTTTCCTGCACCAACACAAGTGCGAAAAGTGGTTTTTCAACACTAACACAAGTGCGAAAAAGTGGTTTTTCAACACTAACACAAGTGCGAAAAGTGGTTTTTCCACACTAATACAAGTGCAAAAGTGGTTTCCTGCACCAACACAAGTGCGAAAAGTGGTTTTTCAACACTAACACAAGTGCGAAAAGTGGTTTTTCAACACTAACACAAGTGCGAAAAGTGGTTTTTCAACACTATCACAAGTGCAAAAAGTGTTTTTTCCACACTAATACAAGTGCAAAAGTGGTTTACTGCACCAACACAAGTGCGAAAAGTGGTTTTTCAACACTAACACAAGTGCGAAAAGTGGTTTTTCAACACTAACACAAGTGCAAAAAGTGGATTTTCCACACTATCACAAGTGCAAAAAGTGTTTTTTCCACACTAATACAAGTGCAAAAGTGGTTTCCTGCACCAACACAAGTGCGAAAAGTGGTTTTTCAACACAAACACAAGTGCGAAAAGTGGTTTTTCAACACTAACACAAGTGCGAAAAGTGGTTTTTCCACACTAATACAAGTGCAAAAGTGGTTTTCTGCACCAACACAAGTGCGAAAAGTGATTTTTCAACACTAACACAAGTGCGAAAAGTGGTTTTTCAACACTAACACAAGTGCGAAAAGTGGTTTTTCAACACTAACACAAGTGCGAAAAGTGGTTTTTCCACACTAATACAAGTGCAAAAGTGGTTTTCTGCACCAACACAAGTGCGAAAAGTGATTTTTCAACACTAACGCAAGTGCGAAAAGTGGTTTTTCAACACTATCACAAGTGCAAAAAGTTTTTTTTCCACACTAATACAAGTGCAAAAGTGGTTTCATGCACCAACACAAGTGCGAAAAGTGGTTTTTCAACACTAACACAAGTGCGAAAAGTGGTTTTTCAACACTAACACAAGTGCGAAAAGTGGTTTTTCTACACTATCACAAGTGCAAAAAGTGTTTTTTCCACACTAATACAAGTGCAAAAGTGGTTTCCTGCACCAACACAAGTGCGAAAAGTGGTTTTTCAACACTAACACAAGTGCGAAAAGTGGTTTTTCAACACTAACACAAGTGTGAAAAGTGGTTTTTCAACACTAACACAAGTGCGAAAAGTGTTTTTTCCACACTAATACAAGTGCAAAAGTGGTTTCCTGCACCAACACAAGTACGAAAAGTGGTTTTTCAACACTAACACAAGTGCAAAAAGTGGTTTTTCAACACTATCACAAGTGCAAAAAGTGTTTTTTCCACACTAATACAAGTGCAAAAGTGGTTTCCTGCACCAACACAAGTGCGAAAAGTGGTTTTTCAACACTAACACAAGTGCGAAAAGTGGTTTTTCAACACTAACACTAGTGCGAAAAGTGGTTTTTCCACACTAATACAAGTGCAAAAGTGGTTTTCTGCACCAACACAAGTGCGAAAAGTGATTTTTCAACACTAACACAAGTGCGAAAAGTGGTTTTTCAACACTAACACAAGTGCGAAAAGTGGTTTTTCAACACTAACATAAGTGCGAAAAGTGGTTTTTCCACACTAATACAAGTGCAAAAGTGGTTTTCTGCACCAACACAAGTGCGAAAAGTGATTTTTCAACACTAACGCAAGTGCGAAATGTGGTTTTTCAACACTATCACAAGTGCAAAAAGTGTTTTTTCCACACTAATACAAGTGCAAAAGTGGTTTCCTGCACCAACACGAGTGCGAAAAGTGGTTTTTCAACACTAACACAAGTGCGAAAAGTGGTTTTTCAACACTATCACAAGTGCAAAAAGTGTTTTTGCCACACTAATACAAGTGCAAAAGTGGTTTCCTGCACCAACACAAGTGCGAAAAGTGGTTTTTCAACACTAACACAAGTGCGAAAAAGTGGTTTTTCAACACTAACACAAGTGCGAAAAGTGGTTTTTCCACACTAATACAAGTGCAAAAGTGGTTTCCTGCACCAACACAAGTGCGAAAACTGGTTTTTCAACACTAACACAAGTGCGAAAAGTGGTTTTTCAACACTAACACAAGTGCGAAAAGTGGTTTTTCAACACTAACACAAGTGCGAAAAGTGTTTTTTCCACACTAATACAAGTGCAAAAGTGGTTTCCTGCACCAACACAAGTGCGAAAAGTGGTTTTTCAACACTAACACAAGTGCGAAAAGTGGTTTTTCAACACTAACACAAGTGTGAAAAGTGGTTTTTCAACACTAACACAAGTGCGAAAAGTGTTTTTTCCACACTAATACAAGTGCAAAAGTGGTTTCCTGCACCAACACAAGTACGAAAAGTGGTTTTTCAACACTAACACAAGTGCAAAAAGTGGTTTTTCAACACTATCACAAGTGCAAAAAGTGTTTTTTCCACACTAATACAAGTGCAAAAGTGGTTTCCTGCACCAACACAAGTGCGAAAAGTGGTTTTTCAACACTAACACAAGTGCGAAAAGTGGTTTTTCAACACTAACACTAGTGCGAAAAGTGGTTTTTCCACACTAATACAAGTGCAAAAGTGGTTTTCTGCACCAACACAAGTGCGAAAAGTGATTTTTCAACACTAACACAAGTGCGAAAAGTGGTTTTTCAACACTAACACAAGTGCGAAAAGTGGTTTTTCAACACTAACATAAGTGCGAAAAGTGGTTTTTCCACACTAATACAAGTGCAAAAGTGGTTTTCTGCACCAACACAAGTGCGAAAAGTGATTTTTCAACACTAACGCAAGTGCGAAATGTGGTTTTTCAACACTATCACAAGTGCAAAAAGTGTTTTTTCCACACTAATACAAGTGCAAAAGTGGTTTCCTGCACCAACACGAGTGCGAAAAGTGGTTTTTCAACACTAACACAAGTGCGAAAAGTGGTTTTTCAACACTATCACAAGTGCAAAAAGTGTTTTTGCCACACTAATACAAGTGCAAAAGTGGTTTCCTGCACCAACACAAGTGCGAAAAGTGGTTTTTCAACACTAACACAAGTGCGAAAAAGTGGTTTTTCAACACTAACACAAGTGCGAAAAGTGGTTTTTCCACACTAATACAAGTGCAAAAGTGGTTTCCTGCACCAACACAAGTGCGAAAACTGGTTTTTCAACACTAACACAAGTGCGAAAAGTGGTTTTTCAACACTAACACAAGTGCGAAAAGTGGTTTTTCAACACTAACACAAGTGCGAAAAGTGTTTTTTCCACACTAATACAAGTGCAAAAGTGGTTTCCTGCACCAACACAAGTGCGAAAAGTGGTTTTTCAACACTAACACAAGTGCAAAAAGTGGTTTTTCAACACTATCACAAGTGCAAAAAGTGTTTTTTTCCACACTAATACAAGTGCAAAAGTGGTTTCCTGCACCAACACAAGTGCGAAAAGTGGTTTTTCAACACTAACACAAGTGCGAAAAGTGGTTTTTCAACACTAACACAAGTGCGAAAAGTGGTTTTTCAACACTAACACAAGTGCGAAAAGTGTTTTTTTCCACACTAATACAAGTGCAAAAGTGGTTTCCTGCACCAACACAAGTGCGAAAAGTGGTTTTTCAACACTAACACAAGTGCAAAAAGTGGTTTTTCAACACTATCACAAGTGCAAAAAGTGTTTTTTCCACACTAATACAAGTGCAAAAGTGGTTTCCTGCACCAACACAAGTGCGAAAAGTGGTTTTTCAACACTAACACAAGTGCGAAAAGTGGTTTTTCCACACTAATACAAGTGCAAAAGTGGTTTCCTGCACCAACACAAGTGCGAAAAGTGGTTTTTCAACACTAACACAAGTGCAAAAAGTGGTTTTTCAACACTAACACAAGTGCGAAAAGTGTTTTTTCCACACTAATACAAGTGCAAAAGTGGTTTCCTGCACCAACAGAAGTGCGAAAAGTGGTTTTTCAACACTAACACAAGTGCGAAAAGTGGTTTTTCAACACTAACACAAGTGTGAAAAGTGGTTTTTCAACACTAACACAAGTGCGAAAAGTGTTTTTTCCACACTAATACAAGTGCAAAAGTGGTTTCCTGCACCAACACAAGTACGAAAAGTGGTTTTTCAACACTAACACAAGTGCAAAAAGTGGTTTTTCAACACTATCACAAGTGCAAAAAGTGTTTTTTCCACACTAATACAAGTACAAAAGTGGTTTCCTGCACCAACACAAGTGCGAAAAGTGGTTTTTCAACACTAACACAAGTGCGAAAAGTGGTTTTTCAACACTAACACTAGTGCGAAAAGTGGTTTTTCCACACTAATACAAGTGCAAAAGTGGTTTTCTGCACCAACACAAGTGCGAAAAGTGATTTTTCAACACTAACACAAGTGCGAAAAGTGGTTTTTCAACACTAACACAAGTGCGAAAAGTGGTTTTTCAACACTATCACAAGTGCAAAAAGTGTTTTTTCCACACTAATACAAGTGCAAAAGTGGTTTCCTGCACCAACACAAGTGCGAAAAGTGGTTTTTCAACACTAACACAAGTGCGAAAAGTGGTTTTTCAACACTAACACAAGTGCGAAAAGTGGATTTTCCACACTATCACAAGTGCAAAAAGTGTTTTTTCCACACTAATACAAGTGCAAAAGTGGTTTCCTGCACCAACACAAGTGCGAAAAGTGGTTTTTCAACACAAACACAAGTGCGAAAAGTGGTTTTTCAACACTAACACAAGTGCGAAAAGTGGTTTTTCCACACTAATACAAGTGCAAAAGTGGTTTTCTGCACCAACGCAAGTGCGAAAAGTGATTTTTCAACACTAACACAAGTGCGAAAAGTGGTTTTTCAACACTAACACAAGTGCGAAAAGTGGTTTTTCAACACTAACACAAGTGCGAAAAGTGGTTTTTCCACACTAATACAAGTGCAAAAGTGGTTTTCTGCACCAACACAAGTGCGAAAAGTGATTTTTCAACACTAACGCAAGTGCGAAAAGTGGTTTTTCAACACTATCACAAGTGCAAAAAGTTTTTTTTCCACACTAATACAAGTGCAAAAGTGGTTTCATGCACCAACACAAGTGCGAAAAGTGGTTTTTCAACACTAACACAAGTGCGAAAAGTGGTTTTTCAACACTAACACAAGTGCGAAAAGTGGTTTTTCAACACTATCGCAAGTGCAAAAAGTGTTTTTTCCACACTAATACAAGTGCAAAAGTGGTTTCCTGCACCAACACAAGTGCGAAAAGTGGTTTTTCAACACTAACACAAGTGCGAAAAGTGGTTTTTCAACACTAACACAAGTGCGAAAAGTGGTTTTTCAACACTATCACAAGTGCAAAAAGTGTTTTTTCAACACTAACACAAGTGCAAAAAGTGGTTTTTCAACACTAACACAAGTGCAAAAAGTGTTTTTTCCACACTAATACAAGTGCAAAAGTGGTTTCCTGCACCAACACAAGTGCGAAAAGTGGTTTTTCAACACTAACACAAGTGCGAAAAGTGGTTTTTCAACACTAACACAAGTGCGAAAAGTGGTTTTTCCACACTAATACAAGTGCAAAAGTGGTTTTCTGCACCAACACAAGTGCGAAAAGTGATTTTTCAACACTAACACAAGTGCGAAAAGTGGTTTTTCAACACTATCACAAGTGCAAAAAGTGGTTTTTCAACACTAACACAAGTGCAAAAAGTGTTTTTTCCACACTAATACAAGTGCAAAAGTGGTTTCCTGCACCAACACAAGTGCGAAAAGTGGTTTTTCAACACTAACACAAGTGCGAAAAGTGGTTTTTCAACACTAACACAAGTGCGAAAAGTGGTTTTCCACACTAATACAAGTGCAAAAGTGTTTTTCTGCACCAACACAAGTGCGAAAAGTGATTTTTCAACACTAACACAAGTGCGAAAAGTGGTTTTTCTACACTATCACAAGTGCAAAAAGTGTTTTTTCCACACTAATACAAGTGCAAAAGTGGTTTCCTGCACCAACACAAGTGCGAAAAGTTGTTTTTCAACACTAACACAAGTGCGAAAAGTGGTTTTTCAACACTAACACAAGTGCGAAAAGTGGTTTTTCAACACTATCACAAGTGCAAAAAGTGTTTTTTCCACACTAATACAAGTGCAAAAGTGGTTTCCTGCACCAACACAAGTGCGAAAAGTGGTTTTTCAACACTAACACAAGTGCGAAAAGTGGTTTTTCAACACTAACACAAGTGCGAAAAGTGGTTTTTCCACACTAATACAAGTGCAAAAGTGGTTTCCTGCACCAACACAAGTGCGAAAACTGGTTTTTCAACACTAACACAAGTGCGAAAAGTGGTTTTTCAACACTAACACAAGTGCGAAAAGTGGTTTTTCAACACTAACACAAGTGCGAAAAGTGTTTTTTCCACACTAATACAAGTGCAAAAGTGGTTTCCTGCACCAACACAAGTGCGAAAAGTGGTTTTTCAACACAAACACAAGTGCAAAAAGTGGTTTTTCAACACTATCACAAGTGCAAAAAGTGTTTTTTCCACACTAATACAAGTGCAAAAGTGGTTTCCTGCACCAACACAAGTGCGAAAAGTGGTTTTTCAACACTAACACAAGTGCGAAAAGTGGTTTTTCAACACTAACACAAGTGCGAAAAGTGGTTTTTCAACACTATCACAAGTGCAAAAAGTGTTTTTTCCACACTAATACAAGTGCAAAAGTGGTTTCCTGCACCAACACAAGTGCGAAAAGTGGTTTTTCAACACTAACACAAGTGCGAAAAGTGGTTTTTCAACACTAACACAAGTGCGAAAAGTGGTTTTTCAACACTATCACAAGTGCAAAAAGTGTTTTTTCCACACTAATACAAGTGCAAAAGCGGTTTCCTGCACCAACACAGGTGCGAAAAGTGGTTTTTCAACACTAACACAAGTGCGAAAAGTGGTTTTTCAACACTAACACAAGTGCGAAAAGTGGTTTTTCCACACTAATACAAGTGCAAAAGTGGTTTCCTGCACCAACACAAGTGCGAAAAGTGGTTTTTCAACACTAACACAAGTGCGAAAAGTGTTTTTTCAACACTAACACAAGTGCGAAAAGTGGTTTTTCAACACTAACACAAGTGCAAAAAGTGTTTTTTCCACACTAATACAAGTGCAAAAGTGGTTTCCTGCACCAACACAAGTGCGAAAAGTGGTTTTTCAACACTAACACAAGTGCGAAAAGTGGTTTTTCAACACTAACACAAGTGCGAAAAGTGGTTTTTACACACTAATGCAAGTGCAAAAGTGGTTTTCTGCACCAACACAAGTGCGAAAAGTGATTTTTCAACACTAACACAAGTGCGAAAAGTGGTTTTTCAACACTATCACAAGTGCAAAAAGTGTTTTTTCCACACTAATACAAGTGCAAAAGTGGTTTCCTGCACCAACACAAGTGCGAAAAGTGGTTTTTCAACACTAACACAAGTGCGAAAAGTGGTTTTTCAACACTAACACAAGTGCGAAAAGTGGTTTTTCCACACTAATACAAGTGCAAAAGTGGTTTCCTGCACCAACACAAGTGCGAAAAGTGGTTTTTCAACACTAACACAAGTGCGAAAAGTGTTTTTTCAACACTAACACAAGTGCGAAAAGTGGTTTTTCAACACTAACACAAGTGCAAAAAGTGTTTTTTCCACACTAATACAAGTGCAAAAGTGGTTTCCTGCACCAACACAAGTGCGAAAAGTGGTTTTTCAACACTAACACAAGTGCGAAAAGTGGTTTTTCAACACTAACACAAGTGCGAAAAGTGGTTTTTCCACACTAATACAAGTGCAAAAGTGGTTTTCTGCACCAACACAAGTGCGAAAAGTGATTTTTCAACACTAACACAAGTGCGAAAAGTGGTTTTTCAACACTATCACAAGTGCAAAAAGTGTTTTTTCCACACTAATACAAGTGCAAAAGTGGTTTCCTGCACCAACACAAGTGCGAAAAGTGGTTTTTCAACACTAACACAAGTGCGAAAAGTGGTTTTTCAACACTAACACAAGTGCGAAAAGTGGTTTTTCAACACTATCACAAGTGCAAAAAGTGTTTTTTCCACGCTAATACAAGTGCAAATGTGGTTTCCTGCACCAACACAAGTGCGAAAAGTGGTTTTTCAACACTAACACAAGTGCGAAAAGTGGTTTTTCAACACTAACACAAGTGCGAAAAGTGGTTTTTCCACACTAATACAAGTGCAAAAGTGGTTTCCTGCACCAACACAAGTGCGAAAACTGGTTTTTCAACACTAACACAAGTGCGAAAAGTGGTTTTTCAACACTAACACAAGTGCGAAAAGTGTTTTTTCCACACTAATACAAGTGCAAAAGTGGTTTCCTGCACCAACACAAGTGCGAAAAGTGGTTTTTCAACACTAACACAAGTGCAAAAAGTGGTTTTTCAACACTATCACAAGTGCAAAAAGTGTTTTTTCCACACTAATACAAGTGCAAAAGTGGTTACCTGCACCAACACAAGTGCGAAAAGTGGTTTTTCAACACTAACACAAGTGCGAAAAGTGGTTTTTCAACACTAACACAAGTGCGAAAAGTGGTTTTTCAACACTATCACAAGTGCAAAAAGTGTTTTTTCCACACTAATACAAGTGCAAAAGTGGTTTCCTGCACCAACACAAGTGCGAAAAGTGGTTTTTCAACACTAACACAAGTGCGAAAAGTGGTTTTTCAACACTAACACAAGTGCGAAAAGTGGATTTTCCACACCATCACAAGTGCAAAAAGTGTTTTTTCCACACTAATACAAGTGCAAAAGTGGTTTCCTGCACCAACACAAGTGCGAAAAGTGGTTTTTCAACACAAACACAAGTGCGAAAAGTGGTTTTTCAACACTAACACAAGTGCGAAAAGTGGTTTTTCCACACTAATACAAGTGCAAAAGTGGTTTTCTGCACCAACGCAAGTGCGAAAAGTGATTTTTCAACACTAACACAAGTGCGAAAAGTGGTTTTTCAACACTAACACAAGTGCGAAAAGTGGTTTTTCAACACTAACACAAGTGCGAAAAGTGGTTTTTCCACACTAATACAAGTGCAAAAGTGGTTTTCTGCACCAACACAAGTGCGAAAAGTGATTTTTCAACACTAACACAAGTGCGAAAAGTGGTTTTTCAACACTATCACAAGTGCAAAAAGTTTTTTTTCCACACTAATACAAGTGCAAAAGTGGTTTCATGCACCAACACAAGTGCGAAAAGTGGTTTTTCAACACTAACACAAGTGCGAAAAGTGGTTTTTCAACACTAACACAAGTGCGAAAAGTGGTTTTTCAACACTATCACAAGTGCAAAAAGTGTTTTTTCCACACTAATACAAGTGCAAAAGTGGTTTCCTGCACCAACACAAGTGCGAAAAGTGGTTTTTCAACACTAACACAAGTGCGAAAAGTGGTTTTTCAACACTAACACAAGTGCGAAAAGTGGTTTTTCCACACTAATACAAGTGCAAAAGTGGTTTTCTGCACCAACACAAGTGCGAAAAGTGATTTTTCAACACTAACACAAGTGCGAAAAGTGGTTTTTCAACACTATCACAAGTGCAAAAAGTGTTTTTTCCACATTAATACAAGTGCAAAAGTGGTTTCCTGCACCAACACAAGTGCGAAAAGTGGTTTTTCAACACTAACACAAGTGCGAAAAGTGGTTTTTCAACACTAACACAAGTGCGAAAAGTGGTTTTTCAACACTATCACAAGTGCAAAAAGTGTTTTTTCCACGCTAATACAAGTGCAAAAGTGGTTTCCTGCACCAACACAAGTGCGAAAAGTGGTTTTTCAACACTAACACAAGTGCGAAAAGTGGTTTTTCAACACTAACACAAGTGCGAAAAGTGGTTTTTCCACACTAATACAAGTGCAAAAGTGGTTTCCTGCACCAACACAAGTGCGAAAACTGGTTTTTCAACACTAACACAAGTGCGAAAAGTGGTTTTTCAACACTAACACAAGTGCGAAAAGTGTTTTTTCCACACTAATACAAGTGCAAAAGTGGTTTCCTGCACCAACACAAGTGCGAAAAGTGGTTTTTCAACACTAACACAAGTGCAAAAAGTGGTTTTTCAACACTATCACAAGTGCAAAAAGTGTTTTTTCCACACTAATACAAGTGCAAAAGTGGTTTCCTGCACCAACACAAGTGCGAAAAGTGGTTTTTCAACACTAACACAAGTGCGAAAAGTGGTTTTTCAACACTAACACAAGTGCGAAAAGTGGTTTTTCAACACTATCACAAGTGCAAAAAGTGTTTTTTCCACACTAATACAAGTGCAAAAGTGGTTTCCTGCACCAACACAAGTGCGAAAAGTGGTTTTTCAACACTGACACAAGTGCGAAAAGTGGTTTTTCAACACTAACACAAGTGCGAAAAGTGGATTTTCCACACTATCACAAGTGCAAAAAGTGTTTTTTCCACACTAATACAAGTGCAAAAGTGGTTTCCTGCACCAACACAAGTGCGAAAAGTGGTTTTTCAACACAAACACAAGTGCGAAAAGTGGTTTTTCAACACTAACACAAGTGCGAAAAGTGGTTTTTCCACACTAATACAAGTGCAAAAGTGGTTTTCTGCACCAACGCAAGTGCGAAAAGTGATTTTTCAACACTAACACAAGTGCGAAAAGTGGTTTTTCAACACTAACACAAGTGCGAAAAGTGGTTTTTCAACACTAACACAAGTGCGAAAAGTGGTTTTTTCCACACTAATACAAGTGCAAAAGTGGTTTTCTGCACCAACACAAGTGCGAAAAGTGATTTTTCAACACTAACGCAAGTGCGAAAAGTGGTTTTTCAACACTATCACAAGTGCAAAAAGTTTTTTTTCCACACTAATACAAGTGCAAAAGTGGTTTCATGCACCAACACAAGTGCGAAAAGTGGTTTTTCAACACTAACACAAGTGCGAAAAGTGGTTTTTCAACACTAACACAAGTGCGAAAAGTGGTTTTTCAACACTATCACAAGTGCAAAAAGTGTTTTTTCCACACTAATACAAGTGCAAAAGTGGTTTCCTGCACCAACACAAGTGCGAAAAGTGGTTTTTCAACACTAACACAAGTGCGAAAAGTGGTTTTTCAACACTAACACAAGTGCGAAAAGTGGTTTTTCAACACTATCACAAGTGCAAAAAGTGTTTTTTCAACACTAACACAAGTGCAAAAAGTGGTTTTTCAACACTAACACAAGTGCAAAAAGTGTTTTTTCCACACTAATACAAGTGCAAAAGTGGTTTCCTGCACCAACACAAGTGCGAAAAGTGGTTTTTCAACACTAACACAAGTGCGAAAAGTGGTTTTTCAACACTAACACAAGTGCGAAAAGTGGTTTTTCCACACTAATACAAGTGCAAAAGTGGTTTTCTGCACCAACACAAGTGCGAAAAGTGATTTTTCAACACTAACACAAGTGCGAAAAGTGGTTTTTCAACACTATCACAAGTGCAAAAAGTGGTTTTTCAACACTAACACAAGTGCAAAAAGTGTTTTTTCCACACTAATACAAGTGCAAAAGTGGTTTCCTGCACCAACACAAGTGCGAAAAGTGGTTTTTCAACACTAACACAAGTGCGAAAAGTGGTTTTTCAACTCTAACACAAGTGCGAAAAGTGGTTTTCCACACTAATACAAGTGCAAAAGTGTTTTTCTGCACCAACACAAGTGCGAAAAGTGATTTTTCAACACTAACACAAGTGCGAAAAGTGGTTTTTCTACACTATCACAAGTGCAAAAAGTGTTTTTTCCACACTAATACAAGTGCAAAAGTGGTTTCCTGCACCAACACAAGTGCGAAAAGTTGTTTTTCAACACTAACACAAGTGCGAAAAGTGGTTTTTCAACACTAACACAAGTGCGAAAAGTGGTTTTTCAACACTATCACAAGTGCAAAAAGTGTTTTTTCCACACTAATACAAGTGCAAAAGTGGTTTCCTGCACCAACACAAGTGCGAAAAGTGGTTTTTCAACACTAACACAAGTGCGAAAAGTGGTTTTTCAACACTAACACAAGTGCGAAAAGTGGTTTTTCCACACTAATACAAGTGCAAAAGTGGTTTCCTGCACCAACACAAGTGCGAAAACTGGTTTTTCAACACTAACACAAGTGCGAAAAGTGGTTTTTCAACACTAACACAAGTGCGAAAAGTGGTTTTTCAACACTAACACAAGTGCGAAAAGTGTTTTTTCCACACTAATACAAGTGCAAAAGTGGTTTCCTGCACCAACACAAGTGCGAAAAGTGGTTTTTCAACACAAACACAAGTGCAAAAAGTGGTTTTTCAACACTATCACAAGTGCAAAAAGTGTTTTTTCCACACTAATACAAGTGCAAAAGTGGTTTCCTGCACCAACACAAGTGCGAAAAGTGGTTTTTCAACACTAACACAAGTGCGAAAAGTGGTTTTTCAACACTAACACAAGTGCGAAAAGTGTTTTTTCAACACTATCACAAGTGCAAAAAGTGTTTTTTCCACGCTAATACAAGTGCAAAAGTGGTTTCCTGCACCAACACAAGTGCGAAAAGTGGTTTTTCAACACTAACACAAGTGCGAAAAGTGGTTTTTCAACACTAACACAAGTGCGAAAAGTGGTTTTTCCACACTAATACAAGTGCAAAAGTGGTTTCCTGCACCAACACAAGTGCGAAAACTGGTTTTTCAACACTAACACAAGTGCGAAAAGTGGTTTTTCAACACTAACACAAGTGCGAAAAGTGTTTTTTCCACACTAATACAAGTGCAAAAGTGGTTTCCTGCACCAACACAAGTGCGAAAAGTGGTTTTTCAACACTAACACAAGTGCAAAAAGTGGTTTTTCAACACTATCACAAGTGCAAAAAGTGTTTTTTCCACACTAATACAAGTGCAAAAGTGGTTTCCTGCACCAACACAAGTGCGAAAAGTGGTTTTTCAACACTAACACAAGTGCGAAAAGTGGTTTTTCAACACTAACACAAGTGCGAAAAGTGGTTTTTCAACACTATCACAAGTGCAAAAAGTGTTTTTTCCACACTAATACAAGTGCAAAAGTGGTTTCCTGCACCAACACAAGTGCGAAAAGTGGTTTTTCAACACTGACACAAGTGCGAAAAGTGGTTTTTCAACACTAACACAAGTGCGAAAAGTGGATTTTCCACACTATCACAAGTGCAAAAAGTGTTTTTTCCACACTAATACAAGTGCAAAAGTGGTTTCCTGCACCAACACAAGTGCGAAAAGTGGTTTTTCAACACAAACACAAGTGCGAAAAGTGGTTTTTCAACACTAACACAAGTGCGAAAAGTGGTTTTTCCACACTAATACAAGTGCAAAAGTGGTTTTCTGCACCAACGCAAGTGCGAAAAGTGATTTTTCAACACTAACACAAGTGCGAAAAGTGGTTTTTCAACACTAACACAAGTGCGAAAAGTGGTTTTTCAACACTAACACAAGTGCGAAAAGTGGTTTTTCCACACTAATACAAGTGCAAAAGTGGTTTTCTGCACCAACACAAGTGCGAAAAGTGATTTTTCAACACTAACGCAAGTGCGAAAAGTGGTTTTTCAACACTATCACAAGTGCAAAAAGTTTTTTTTCCACACTAATACAAGTGCAAAAGTGGTTTCATGCACCAACACAAGTGCGAAAAGTGGTTTTTCAACACTAACACAAGTGCGAAAAGTGGTTTTTCAACACTAACACAAGTGCGAAAAGTGGTTTTTCAACACTATCACAAGTGCAAAAAGTGTTTTTTCCACACTAATACAAGTGCAAAAGTGGTTTCCTGCACCAACACAAGTGCGAAAAGTGGTTTTTCAACACTAACACAAGTGCGAAAAGTGGTTTTTCAACACTAACACAAGTGCGAAAAGTGGTTTTTCAACACTATCACAAGTGCAAAAAGTGTTTTTTCAACACTAACACAAGTGCAAAAAGTGGTTTTTCAACACTAACACAAGTGCAAAAAGTGTTTTTTCCACACTAATACAAGTGCAAAAGTGGTTTCCTGCACCAACACAAGTGCGAAAAGTGGTTTTTCAACACTAACACAAGTGCGAAAAGTGGTTTTTCAACTCTAACACAAGTGCGAAAAGTGGTTTTCCACACTAATACAAGTGCAAAAGTGTTTTTCTGCACCAACACAAGTGCGAAAAGTGATTTTTCAACACTAACACAAGTGCGAAAAGTGGTTTTTCTACACTATCACAAGTGCAAAAAGTGTTTTTTCCACACTAATACAAGTGCAAAAGTGGTTTCCTGCACCAACACAAGTGCGAAAAGTTGTTTTTCAACACTAACACAAGTGCGAAAAGTGGTTTTTCAACACTAACACAAGTGCGAAAAGTGGTTTTTCAACACTATCACAAGTGCAAAAAGTGTTTTTTCCACACTAATACAAGTGCAAAAGTGGTTTCCTGCACCAACACAAGTGCGAAAAGTGGTTTTTCAACACTAACACAAGTGCGAAAAGTGGTTTTTCAACACTAACACAAGTGCGAAAAGTGGTTTTTCCACACTAATACAAGTGCAAAAGTGGTTTCCTGCACCAACACAAGTGCGAAAACTGGTTTTTCAACACTAACACAAGTGCGAAAAGTGTTTTTTCAACACTAACACAAGTGCGAAAAGTGGTTTTTCAACACTAACACAAGTGCGAAAAGTGTTTTTTCCACACTAATACAAGTGCAAAAGTGGTTTCCTGCACCAACACAAGTGCGAAAAGTGGTTTTTCAACACAAACACAAGTGCAAAAAGTGGTTTTTCAACACTATCACAAGTGCAAAAAGTAAAAGTGTTTTTTCCACACTAATACAAGTGCAAAAGTGGTTTCCTGCACCAACACAAGTGCGAAAAGTGGTTTCTTTTCAACACTAACACAAGTGCGAAAAGTGGTTTTTTCAACACTAACACAAGTGCGAAAAGTGGTTTTTCAACACTATCACAAGTGCAAAAGTGTTTTTTCCACACTAATACAAGTGCAAAAGTGGTTTCCTGCACCAACACAAGTGCGAAAAGTGGTTTTTCAACACTAACACAAGTGCGAAAAGTGGTTTTTCAACACTAACACAA
Organism: Myxine glutinosa; assembly: GCF_964187855.1. Taxonomy (NCBI): domain Eukaryota; kingdom Metazoa; phylum Chordata; class Myxini; order Myxiniformes; family Myxinidae; genus Myxine; species Myxine glutinosa. The sequence goes on from NW_027617755.1 coordinate 34,184, forward strand.
GTGCGAAAAGTGGTTTTTCAACACTATCACAAGTGCAAAAGTGTTTTTTCACACTAATACAAGTGCAAAAGCGGTTTCCTGCACCAACACAGGTGCGAAAAGTGGTTTTTCAACACTAACACAAGTGCGAAAAGTGGTTTTTCAACACTAACACAAGTGCGAAAAGTGGTTTTTCCACCTAATACAAGTGCAAAAGTGGTTTCCTGCACCAACACAAGTGCGAAAAGTGGTTTTTCAACACTAACACAAGTGCGAAAAGTGTTTTTTCAACACTAACACAAGTGCGAAAAGTGGTTTTTCAACACTAACACAAGTGCAAAAAGTGTTTTTTCCACACTAATACAAGTGCAAAAGTGGTTTCCTGCACCAACACAAGTGCGAAAAGTGGTTTTTCAACACTAACACAAGTGCGAAAAGTGGTTTTTCAACACTAACACAAGTGCGAAAAGTGGTTTTTACACACTAATGCAAGTGCAAAAGTGGTTTTCTGCACCAACACAAGTGCGAAAAGTGATTTTTCAACACTAACACAAGTGCGAAAAGTGGTTTTTCAACACTATCACAAGTGCAAAAAGTGTTTTTCCCACACTAATACAAGTGCAAAAGTGGTTTCTGCACCAACACAAGTGCGAAAAGTGGTTTTTCAACACTAACACAAGTGCGAAAAGTGGTTTTTCAACACTAACACAAGTGCGAAAAGTGGTTTTTCCACACTAATACAAGTGCAAAAGTGGTTTCCTGCACCAACACAAGTGCGAAAAGTGGTTTTTCAACACTAACACAAGTGCGAAAAGTGTTTTTTCAACACTAACACAAGTGCGAAAAGTGGTTTTTCAACACTAACACAAGTGCAAAAAGTGTTTTTTCCACACTAATACAAGTGCAAAAGTGTTTCCTGCACCAACACAAGTGCGAAAAGTGGTTTTTCAACACTAACACAAGTGCGAAAAGTGGTTTTTCAACACTAACACAAGTGCGAAAAGTGGTTTTTCCACACTAATACAAGTGCAAAAGTGGTTTCTGCACAACACAAGTGCGAAAAGTGATTTTTCAACACTAACACAAGTGCGAAAAGTGGTTTTTCAACACTATCACAAGTGCAAAAAGTGTTTTTTCCACACTAATACAAGTGCAAAAGTGGTTTCCTGCACCAACACAAGTGCGAAAAGTGGTTTTCAACACTAACACAAGTGCGAAAGTGGTTTTTCAACACTAACACAAGTGCGAAAAGTGGTTTTTCAACACTATCACAAGTGCAAAAAGTGTTTTTTCCACGCTAATACAAGTGCAAATGTGGTTTCCTGCACCAACACAAGTGCGAAAAGTGGTTTTTCAACACTAACACAAGTGCGAAAAGTGGTTTTTCCACACTAATACAAGTGCAAAAGTGGTTTCCTGCACCAACACAAGTGCGAAAACTGGTTTTTCAACACTAACACAAGTGCGAAAGTGGTTTTTCAACACTAACACAAGTGCGAAAAGTGTTTTTTCCACACTAATACAAGTGCAAAAGTGGTTTCCTGCACCAACACAAGTGCGAAAAGTGGTTTTTCAACACTAACACAAGTGCAAAAAGTGGTTTTTCAACACTATCACAAGTGCAAAAAGTGTTTTTTCCACACTAATACAAGTGCAAAAGTGGTTTCCTGCACCAACACAAGTGCGAAAAGTGGTTTTTCAACACTAACACAAGTGCGAAAAGTGGTTTTTCAACACTAACACAAGTGCGAAAAGTGGTTTTTCAACACTATCACAAGTGCAAAAAGTGTTTTTTCCACACTAATACAAGTGCAAAAGTGGTTTCCTGCACCAACACAAGTGCGAAAAGTGGTTTTTCAACACTAACACAAGTGCGAAAAGTGGTTTTTCAACACTAACACAAGTGCGAAAAGTGGATTTTCCACACCATCACAAGTGCAAAAAGTGTTTTTTCCACACTAATACAAGTGCAAAAGTGGTTTCCTGCACCAACACAAGTGCGAAAAGTGGTTTTTCAACACAAACACAAGTGCGAAAAGTGGTTTTTCAACACTAACACAAGTGCGAAAAGTGGTTTTTTCACACTAATACAAGTGCAAAAGTGGTTTTCTGCACCAACGCAAGTGCGAAAAGTGATTTTTCAACACTAACACAAGTGCGAAAAGTGGTTTTTCAACACTAACACAAGTGCGAAAAGTGGTTTTTCAACACTAACACAAGTGCGAAAAGTGGTTTTTCCACACTAATACAAGTGCAAAAGTGGTTTTCTGCACCAACACAAGTGCGAAAAGTGATTTTTCAACACTAACACAAGTGCGAAAAGTGGTTTTTCAACACTATCACAAGTGCAAAAAGTTTTTTTTCCACACTAATACAAGTGCAAAAGTGGTTTCATGCACCAACACAAGTGCGAAAAGTGGTTTTTCAACACTAACACAAGTGCGAAAAGTGGTTTTTCAACACTAACACAAGTGCGAAAAGTGGTTTTTCAACACTATCACAAGTGCAAAAAGTGTTTTTTCCACACTAATACAAGTGCAAAAGTGGTTTCCTGCACCAACACAAGTGCGAAAAGTGGTTTTTCAACACTAACACAAGTGCGAAAAGTGGTTTTTCAACACTAACACAAGTGCGAAAAGTGGTTTTTCAACACTAACACAAGTGCGAAAAGTGGTTTTTCAACACTAACACAAGTGCGAAAAGTGGTTTTTCCACACTAATACAAGTGCAAAAGTGGTTTCCTGCACCAACACAAGTGCGAAAAGTGGTTTTTCAACACTAACACAAGTGCGAAAAGTGTTTTTTCAACACTAACACAAGTGCGAAAAGTGGTTTTTCAACACTAACACAAGTGCAAAAAGTGTTTTTCCACACTAATACAAGTGCAAAAGTGGTTTCCTGCACCAACACAAGTGCGAAAAGTGGTTTTTCAACACTAACACAAGTGCGAAAAGTGGTTTTTCAACACTAACACAAGTGCGAAAAGTGGTTTTTCCACACTAATACAAGTGCAAAAGTGGTTTTCTGCACCAACACAAGTGCGAAAAGTGATTTTTCAACACTAACACAAGTGCGAAAAGTGGTTTTTCAACACTATCACAAGTGCAAAAAGTGTTTTTTCCACATTAATACAAGTGCAAAAGTGGGTTTCCTGCACCAACACAAGTGCGAAAAGTGGTTTTTCAACACTAACACAAGTGCGAAAAGTGGTTTTTCAACACTAACACAAGTGCGAAAAGTGGTTTTTCAACACTATCACAAGTGCAAAAAGTGTTTTTTCCACGCTAATACAAGTGCAAAAGTGGTTTCCTGCACCAACACAAGTGCGAAAAGTGGTTTTTTCAACACTAACACAAGTGCGAAAAGTGGTTTTTCAACACTAACACAAGTGCGAAAAGTGGTTTTTCCACACTAATACAAGTGCAAAAGTGGTTTCCTGCACAACACAAGTGCGAAAACTGGTTTTTCAACACTAACACAAGTGCGAAAAGTGGTTTTTCAACACTAACACAAGTGCGAAAAGTGTTTTTTCCACACTAATACAAGTGCAAAAGTGGGTTTCCTGCACCAACACAAGTGCGAAAAGTGTTTTTCAACACTAACACAAGTGCAAAAAGTGTTTTTCAACACTATCACAAGTGCAAAAAGTGTTTTTTCCACACTAATACAAGTGCAAAAGTGGTTTCCTGCACCAACACAAGTGCGAAAAGTGGTTTTTCAACACTAACACAAGTGCGAAAAGTGGTTTTTCAACACTAACACAAGTGCGAAAAGTGGTTTTTCAACACTATCACAAGTGCAAAAAGTGTTTTTTCCACACTAATACAAGTGCAAAAGTGGTTTCCTGCACCAACACAAGTGCGAAAAGTGGTTTTTCAACACTGACACAAGTGCGAAAAGTGGTTTTTCAACACTAACACAAGTGCGAAAAGTGGATTTTCCACACTATCACAAGTGCAAAAAGTGTTTTTTCCACACTAATACAAGTGCAAAAGTGGTTTCCTGCACCAACACAAGTGCGAAAAGTGGTTTTTCAACACAAACACAAGTGCGAAAAGTGGTTTTTCAACACTAACACAAGTGCGAAAAGTGGTTTTTCCACACTAATACAAGTGCAAAAGTGGTTTTCTGCACCAACGCAAGTGCAAAAAGTGATTTTTCAACACTAACACAAGTGCGAAAAGTGGTTTTTCAACACTAACACAAGTGCGAAAAGTGGTTTTTCAACACTAACACAAGTGCGAAAAGTGGTTTTTCCACACTAATTCAAGTGCAAAAGTGGTTTTCTGCACCAACACAAGTGCGAAAAGTGATTTTTCAACACTAACGCAAGTGCGAAAAGTGGTTTTTCAACACTATCACAAGTGCAAAAAGTTTTTTTTCCACACTAATACAAGTGCAAAAGTGGTTTCATGCACCAACACAAGTGCGAAAAGTGGTTTTTTCAACACTAACACAAGTGCGAAAAGTGGTTTTTCAACACTAACACAAGTGCGAAAAGTGGTTTTTCAACACTATCACAAGTGCAAAAAGTGTTTTTTCCACACTAATACAAGTGCAAAAGTGGTTTCCTGCACCAACACAAGTGCGAAAAGTGGTTTTCAACACTAACACAAGTGCGAAAAGTGGTTTTTCAACACTAACACAAGTGCGAAAAGTGGTTTTTCAACACTATCACAAGTGCAAAAAGTGTTTTTTCAACACTAACACAAGTGCAAAAAGTGGTTTTTCAACACTAACACAAGTGCAAAAAGTGTTTTTTCCACACTAATACAAGTGCAAAAGTGGTTTCCTGCACCAACACAAGTGCGAAAAGTGGTTTTTCAACACTAACACAAGTGCGAAAAGTGGTTTTTCAACACTAACACAAGTGCGAAAAGTGGTTTTTTCCACACTAATACAAGTGCAAAAGTGGTTTTCTGCACCAACACAAGTGCGAAAAGTGATTTTTCAACACTAACACAAGTGCGAAAAGTGGTTTTTCAACACTATCACAAGTGCAAAAAGTGGTTTTTCAACACTAACACAAGTGCAAAAAGTGTTTTTTCCACACTAATACAAGTGCAAAAGTGGTTTCCTGCACCAACACAAGTGCGAAAAGTGGTTTTTCAACACTAACACAAGTGCGAAAAGTGGTTTTTCAACACTAACACAAGTGCGAAAAGTGGTTTTCCACACTAATACAAGTGCAAAAGTGTTTTTCTGCCCCAACACAAGTGCGAAAAGTGATTTTTCAACACTAACACAAGTGCGAAAAGTGGTTTTTCTACACTATCACAAGTGCAAAAAGTGTTTTTTCCACACTAATACAAGTGCAAAAGTGGTTTCCTGCACCAACACAAGTGCGAAAAGTTGTTTTTCAACACTAAGACAAGTGCGAAAAGTGGTTTTTCAACACTAACACAAGTGCGAAAAGTGGTTTTTCAACACTATCACAAGTGCAAAAAGTGTTTTTTCCACACTAATACAAGTGCAAAAGTGGTTTCCTGCACCAACACAAGTGCGAAAAGTGGTTTTTCAACACTAACACAAGTGCGAAAAGTGGTTTTTCAACACTAACACAAGTGCGAAAAGTGGTTTTTCCACACTAATACAAGTGCAAAAGTGGTTTCCTGCACCAACACAAGTGCGAAAACTGGTTTTTCAACACTAACACAAGTGCGAAAAGTGGTTTTTCAACACTAACACAAGTGCGAAAAGTGGTTTTTCAACACTAACACAAGTGCGAAAAGTGTTTTTTCCACACTAATACAAGTGCAAAAGTGGTTTCCTGCACCAACACAAGTGCGAAAAGTGGTTTTTCAACACAAACACAAGTGCAAAAAGTGGTTTTTCAACACTATCACAAGTGCAAAAAGTGTTTTTTCCACACTAATACAAGTGCAAAAGTGGTTTCCTGCACCAACACAAGGGCGAAAAGTGGTTTTTCAACACTAACACAAGTGCGAAAAGTGGTTTTTCAACACTAACACAAGTGCGAAAAGTGGTTTTTCAACACTATCACAAGTGCAAAAAGTGTTTTTTCCACACTAATACAAGTGCAAAAGTGGTTTCCTGCACCAACACAAGTGCGAAAAGTGGTTTTTCAACACTAACACAAGTGCGAAAAGTGGTTTTTCAACACTAACACAAGTGCGAAAAGTGGTTTTTCAACACTATCACAAGTGCAAAAAGTGTTTTTTCCACACTAATACAAGTGCAAAAGCGGTTTCCTGCACCAACACAGGTGCGAAAAGTGGTTTTTCAACACTAACACAAGTGTGAAAAGTGGTTTTTCAACACTAACACAAGTGCGAAAAGTGGTTTTTCCACACTAATACAAGTGCAAAAGTGGTTTCCTGCACCAACACAAGTGCGAAAAGTGGTTTTTCAACACTAACACAAGTGCGAAAAGTGTTTTTTCAACACTAACACAAGTGCGAAAAGTGGTTTTTCAACACTAACACAAGTGCAAAAAGTGTTTTTTCCACACTAATACAAGTGCAAAAGTGGTTTCCTGCACCAACACAAGTGCGAAAAGTGGTTTTTCAACTAAAACAAGTGCGAAAAGTGGTTTTTCAACACTAACACAAGTGCGAAAAGTGGTTTTTACACACTAATACAAGTGCAAAAGTGGTTTTCTGCACCAACACAAGTGCGAAAAGTGATTTTTCAACACTAACACAAGTGCGAAAAGTGGTTTTTCAACACTATCACAAGTGCAAAAAGTGTTTTTTCCACACTAATACAAGTGCAAAAGTGGTTTCCTGCACCAACACAAGTGCGAAAAGTGGTTTTTCAACACTAACACAAGTGCGAAAAGTGGTTTTTCAACACTAACACAAGTGCGAAAAGTGGTTTTTCCACACTAATACAAGTGCAAAAGTGGTTTCCTGCACCAACACAAGTGCGAAAAGTGGTTTTTCAACACTAACACAAGTGCGAAAAGTGTTTTTTCAACACTAACACAAGTGCGAAAAGTGGTTTTTCAACACTAACACAAGTGCAAAAAGTGTTTTTTCCACACTAATACAAGTGCAAAAGTGGTTTCCTGCACCAACACAAGTGCGAAAAGTGGTTTTTCAACACTAACACAAGTGCGAAAAGTGGTTTTTCAACACTAACACAAGTGCGAAAAGTGGTTTTTCCACACTAATACAAGTGCAAAAGTGGTTTTCTGCACCAACACAAGTGCGAAAAGTGATTTTTCAACACTAACACAAGTGCGAAAAGTGGTTTTTCAACACTATCACAAGTGCAAAAAGTGTTTTTTCCACACTAATACAAGTGCAAAAGTGGTTTCCTGCACCAACACAAGTGCGAAAAGTGGTTTTTCAACACTAACACAAGTGCGAAAAGTGGTTTTTCAACACTAACACAAGTGCGAAAAGTGGTTTTTCAACACTATCACAAGTGCAAAAAGTGTTTTTTCCACGCTAATACAAGTGCAAATGTGGTTTCCTGCACCAACACAAGTGCGAAAAGTGGTTTTTCAACACTAACACAAGTGCGAAAAGTGGTTTTTCAACACTAACACAAGTGCGAAAAGTGGTTTTTCCACACTAATACAAGTGCAAAAGTGGTTTCCTGCACCAACACAAGTGCGAAAACTGGTTTTTCAACACTAACACAAGTGCGAAAAGTGGTTTTTCAACACTAACACAAGTGCGAAAAGTGTTTTTTCCACACTAATACAAGTGCAAAAGTGGTTTCCTGCACCAACACAAGTGCGAAAAGTGGTTTTTCAACACTAACACAAGTGCAAAAAGTGGTTTTTCAACACTATCACAAGTGCAAAAAGTGTTTTTTCCACACTAATACAAGTGCAAAAGTGGTTTCCTGCACCAACACAAGTGCGAAAAGTGGTTTTTCAACACTAACACAAGTGCGAAAAGTGGTTTTTCAACACTAACACAAGTGCGAAAAGTGGTTTTTCAACACTATCACAAGTGCAAAAAGTGTTTTTTCCACACTAATACAAGTGCAAAAGTGGTTTCCTGCACCAACACAAGTGCGAAAAGTGGTTTTTCAACACTAACACAAGTGCGAAAAGTGGTTTTTCAACACTAACACAAGTGCGAAAAGTGGATTTTCCACACCATCACAAGTGCAAAAAGTGTTTTTTCCACACTAATACAAGTGCAAAAGTGGTTTCCTGCACCAACACAAATGCGAAAAGTGGTTTTTCAACACAAACACAAGTGCGAAAAGTGGTTTTTCAACACTAACACAAGTGCGAAAAGTGGTTTTTCCACACTAATACAAGTGCAAAAGTGGTTTTCTGCACCAACGCAAGTGCGAAAAGTGATTTTTCAACACTAACACAAGTGCGAAAAGTGGTTTTTCAACACTATCACAAGTGCAAAAAGTTTTTTTTCCACACTAATACAAGTGCAAAAGTGGTTTCATGCACCAACACAAGTGCGAAAAGTGGTTTTTCAACACTAACACAAGTGCGAAAAGTGGTTTTTCAACACTAACACAAGTGCGAAAAGTGGTTTTTCAACACTATCACAAGTGCAAAAAGTGTTTTTTCCACACTAATACAAGTGCAAAAGTGGTTTTTCTGCACCAACACAAGTGCGAAAAGTGGTTTTTCAACACTAACACAAGTGCGAAAAGTGGTTTTTCAACACTAACACAAGTGCGAAAAGTGGTTTTTCAACACTATCACAAGTGCAAAAAGTGTTTTTTCCACGCTAATACAAGTGCAAAAGTGGTTTCCTGCACCAACACAAGTGCGAAAAGTGGTATTTCAACACTAACACAAGTGCGAAAAGTGGTTTTTCAACACTAACACAAGTGCGAAAAGTTCTTTTTCCACACTAATACAAGTGCAAAAGTGGTTTCCTGCACCAACACAAGTGCGAAAACTGGTTTTTCAACACTAACACAAGTGCGAAAAGTGGTTTTTCAACACTAACACAAGTGCGAAAAGTGTTTTTTCCACACTAATACAAGTGCAAAAGTGGTTTCCTGCACCAACACAAGTGCGAAAAGTGGTTTTTCAACACTAACACAAGTGCAAAAAGTGGTTTTTCAACACTATCACAAGTGCAAAAAGTGTTTTTTCCACACTAATACAAGTGCAAAAGTGGTTTCCTGCACCAACACAAGTGCGAAAAGTGGTTTTTCAACACTAACACAAGTGCGAAAAGTGGTTTTTCAACACTAACACAAGTGCGAAAAGTGGTTTTTCAACACTATCACAAGTGCAAAAAGTGTTTTTTCCACACTAATACATGTGCAAAAGTGGTTTCCTGCACCAACACAAGTGCGAAAAGTGGTTTTTCAACACTAACACAAGTGCGAAAAGTGGTTTTTCAACACTAACACAAGTGCGAAAAGTGGATTTTCCACACCATCACAAGTGTAAAAAGTGTTTTTTCCACACTAATACAAGTGCAAAAGTGGTTTCCTGCACCAACACAAGTGCGAAAAGTGGTTTTTCAACACAAAAACAAGTGCGAAAAGTGGTTTTTCAACACTAACACAAGTGCGAAAAGTGGTTTTTCCACACTAATACAAGTGCAAAAGTGGTTTTCTGCACCAACGCAAGTGCGAAAAGTGATTTTTCAACACTAACACAAGTGCGAAAAGTGGTTTTTCAACACTAACACAAGTGCGAAAAGTGGTTTTTCAACACTAACACAAGTGCGAAAAGTGGTTTTTCCACACTAATACAAGTGCAAAAGTGGTTTTCTGCACCAACACAAGTGCGAAAAGTGATTTTTCAACACTAACGCAAGTGCGAAAAGTGGTTTTTCAACACTATCACAAGTGCAAAAAGTTTTTTTTCCACACTAATACAAGTGCAAAAGTGGTTTCATGCACCAACACAAGTGCGAAAAGTGGTTTTTCAACACTAACACAAGTGCGAAAAGTGGTTTTTCAACACTAACACAAGTGCGAAAAGTGGTTTTTCAACACTATCACAAGTGCAAAAAGTGTTTTTTCCACACTAATACAAGTGCAAAAGTGGTTTCCTGCACCAACACAAGTGCGAAAAGTGGTTTTTCAACACTAACACAAGTGCGAAAAGTGGTTTTTCAACACTAACACAAGTGTGAAAAGTGGTTTTTCAACACTATCACAAGTGCAAAAAGTGTTTTTTTCCACGCTAATACAAGTGCAAATGTGGTTTCCTGCACCAACACAAGTGCGAAAAGTGGTTTTTCAACACTAACACAAGTGCGAAAAGTGGTTTTTCAACACTAACACAAGTGCGAAAAGTGGTTTTTCCACACTAATACAAGTGCAAAAGTGGTTTCCTGCACCAACACAAGTGCGAAAACTGGTTTTTCAACACTAACACAAGTGCGAAAAGTGGTTTTTCAACACTAACACAAGTGCGAAAAGTGTTTTTTCCACACTAATACAAGTGCAAAAGTGGTTTCCTGCACCAACACAAGTGCGAAAAGTGGTTTTTCAACACTAACACAAGTGCAAAAAGTGGTTTTTCAACACTATCACAAGTGCAAAAAGTGTTTTTTCCACACTAATACAAGTGCAAAAGTGGTTTCCTGCACCAACACAAGTGCGAAAAGTGGTTTTTCAACACTAACACAAGTGCGAAAAGTGGTTTTTCAACACTAACACAAGTGCGAAAAGTGGTTTTTCAACACTATCACAAGTGCAAAAAGTGTTTTTTCCACACTAATACAAGTGCAAAAGTGGTTTCCTGCACCAACACAAGTGCGAAAAGTGGTTTTTCAACACTAACACAAGTGCGAAAAGTGGTTTTTCAACACTAACACAAGTGCGAAAAGTGGATTTTCCACACCATCACAAGTGCAAAAGTGTTTTTTCCACACTAATACAAGTGCAAAAGTGGTTTCCTGCACCAACACAAATGCGAAAAGTGGTTTTTCAACACAAACACAGTGCGAAAAGTGGTTTTTCAACACTAACACAAGTGCGAAAAGTGGTTTTTCCACACTAATACAAGTGCAAAAGTGGTTTTCTGCACCAACGCAAGTGCGAAAAGTGATTTTTCAACACTAACACAAGTGCGAAAAGTGGTTTTTCAACACTATCACAAGTGCAAAAAGTTTTTTTTCCACACTAATACAAGTGCAAAAGTGGTTTCATGCACCAACACAAGTGCGAAAAGTGGTTTTTCAACACTAACACAAGTGCGAAAAGTGGTTTTTCAACACTAACACAAGTGCGAAAAGTGGTTTTTCAACACTATCACAAGTGCAAAAAGTGTTTTTTCCACACTAATACAAGTGCAAAAGTGGTTTCTGCACCAACACAAGTGCGAAAAGTGGTTTTTCAACACTAACACAAGTGCGAAAAGTGGTTTTTCAACACTAACACAAGTGCGAAAAGTGGTTTTTCAACACTATCACAAGTGCAAAAAGTGTTTTTTCCACGCTAATACAAGTGCAAAAGTGGTTTCCTGCACCAACACAAGTGCGAAAAGTGGTATTTCAACACTAACACAAGTGCGAAAAGTGGTTTTTCAACACTAACACAAGTGCGAAAAGTTCTTTTTCCACACTAATACAAGTGCAAAAGTGGTTTCCTGCACCAACACAAGTGCGAAAACTGGTTTTTCAACACTAACACAAGTGCGAAAAGTGGTTTTTCAACACTAACACAAGTGCGAAAAGTGTTTTTTCCACACTAATACAAGTGCAAAAGTGGTTTCCTGCACCAACACAAGTGCGAAAAGTGGTTTTTCAACACTAACACAAGTGCAAAAAGTGGTTTTTCAACACTATCACAAGTGCAAAAAGTGTTTTTTCCACACTAATACAAGTGCAAAAAGTGGTTTCCTGCACCAACACAAGTGCGAAAAGTGGTTTTTCAACACTAACACAAGTGCGAAAAGTGGTTTTTCAACACTAACACAAGTGCGAAAAGTGGTTTTTCAACACTATCACAAGTGCAAAAAGTGTTTTTTCCACACTAATACATGTGCAAAAGTGGTTTCCTGCACCAACACAAGTGCGAAAAGTGGTTTTTCAACACTAACACAAGTGCGAAAAGTGGTTTTTCAACACTAACACAAGTGCGAAAAGTGGATTTTCCACACCATCACAAGTGTAAAAAGTGTTTTTTCCACACTAATACAAGTGCAAAAGTGGTTTCCTGCACCAACACAAGTGCGAAAAGTGGTTTTTCAACACAAAAACAAGTGCGAAAAGTGGTTTTTCAACACTAACACAAGTGCGAAAAGTGGTTTTTCCACACTAATACAAGTGCAAAAGTGGTTTTCTGCACCAACGCAAGTGCGAAAAGTGATTTTTCAACACTAACACAAGTGCGAAAAGTGGTTTTTCAACACTAACACAAGTGCGAAAAGTGGTTTTTCAACACTAACACAAGTGCGAAAAGTGGTTTTTCCACACTAATACAAGTGCAAAAGTGGTTTTCTGCACCAACACAAGTGCGAAAAGTGATTTTTCAACACTAACGCAAGTGCGAAAAGTGGTTTTTCAACACTATCACAAGTGCAAAAAGTTTTTTTTCCACACTAATACAAGTGCAAAAGTGGTTTCATGCACCAACACAAGTGCGAAAAGTGGTTTTTCAACACTAACACAAGTGCGAAAAGTGGTTTTTCAACACTAACACAAGTGCGAAAAGTGGTTTTTCAACACTATCACAAGTGCAAAAAGTGTTTTTTCCACACTAATACAAGTGCAAAAGTGGTTTCCTGCACCAACACAAGTGCGAAAAGTGGTTTTTCAACACTAACACAAGTGCGAAAAGTGGTTTTTCAACACTAACACAAGTGTGAAAAGTGGTTTTTCAACACTATCACAAGTGCAAAAAGTGTTCTTTCCACACTAATACAAGTGCAAAAGTGGTTTCCTGCACCAACACAAGTGCGAAAAGTGGTTTTTCAACACTAACACAAGTGCGAAAAGTGGTTTTTCAACACTAACACAAGTGCGAAAAGTGGTTTTTCAACACTATCACAAGTGCAAAAAGTGTTTTTTCCACACTAATACAAGTGCAAAAGCGGTTTCCTGCACCAACACAGGTGCGAAAAGTGGTTTTTCAACACTAACACAAGTGCGAAAAGTGGTTTTTCAACACTAACACAAGTGCGAAAAGTGATTTTTCCACACTAATACAAGTGCAAAAGTGGTTTCCTGCACCAACACAAGTGCGAAAAGTGGTTTTTCAACACTAACACAAGTGCGAAAAGTGTTTTTTCAACACTAACACAAGTGCGAAAAGTGGTTTTTCAACACTAACACAAGTGCAAAAAGTGTTTTTTCCACACTAATACAAGTGCAAAAGTGGTTTCCTGCACCAACACAAGTGCGAAAAGTGGTTTTTCAACACTAACACAAGTGCGAAAAGTGGTTTTTCAACACTAACACAAGTGCGAAAAGTGGTTTTTCCACACTAATACAAGTGCAAAAGTGGTTTTCTGCACCAACACAAGTGCAAAAAGTGATTTTTCAACACTAACACAAGTGCGAAAAGTGGTTTTTCAACACTATCACAAGTGCAAAAAGTGTTTTTTCCACACTAATACAAGTGCAAAAGTGGTTTTTCAACACTAACACAAGTGCGAAAAGTGGTTTTTCAACACTAACACAAGTGCGAAAAGTGGTTTTTCAACACTATCACAAGTGCAAAAAGTGTTTTTTCCACACTAATACAAGTGCAAAAGTGGTTTCCTGCACCAACACAAGTGCGAAAAGTGGTTTTTCAACACTAACACAAGTGCGAAAAGTGGTTGTTCAACACTAACACAAGTGCGAAAAGTGGTTTTTCCACACTAATACAAGTGCAAAAGTGGTTTCCTGCACCAACACAAGTGCGAAAACTGGTTTTTCAACACAAACACAAGTGCGAAAAGTGGTTTTTCAACACTAACACAAGTGCGAAAAGTGGTTTTTCAACACTAACACAAGTGCGAAAAGTGTTTTTTCCACACTAATACAAGTGCAAAAGTGGTTTCCTGCACCAACACAAGTGCGAAAAGTGGTTTTTCAACACAAACACAAGTGCAAAAAGTGGTTTTTCAACACTATCACAAGTGCAAAAAGTGTTTTTTCCACACTAATACAAGTGCAAAAGTGGTTTCCTGCACCAACACAAGTGCGAAAAGTGGTTTTTCAACACGAACACAAGTGCGAAAAGTGTTTTTTCAACACTAACACAAGTGCGAAAAGTGGTTTTTCAACACTAACACAAGTGCAAAAAGTGTTTTTCCACACTAATACAAGTGCAAAAGTGGTTTCCTGCACCAACACAAGTGCGAAAAGTGGTTTTTCAACACTAACACAAGTGCGAAAAGTGGTTTTTCAACACTAACACAAGTGCGAAAAGTGGTTTTTCCACACTAATACAAGTGCAAAAGTGGTTTTCTGCACCAACACAAGTGCGAAAAGTGATTTTTCAACACTAACACAAGTGCGAAAAGTTGTTTTTCAACACTATCACAAGTGCAAAAAGTGTTTTTTCCACACTAATACAAGTGCAAAAGTGGTTTCCTGCACCAACACAAGTGCGAAAAGTGGTTTTTCAACACTAACACAAGTGCGAAAAGTGGTTTTTCAACACTAACACAAGTGCGAAAAGTGGTTTTTCAACACTATCACAAGTGCAAAAAGTGTTTTTTCCACACTAATACAAGTGCAAAAGTGGTTTCCTGCACCAACACAAGTGCGAAAAGTGGTTTTTCAACACTAACACAAGTGCGAAAAGTGGTTTTTCAACACTAACACAAGTGCGAAAAGTGGTTTTTCCACACTAATACAAGTGCAAAAGTGGTTTCCTGCACCAACACAAGTGCGAAAACTGGTTTTTCAACACTAACACAAGTGCGAAAAGTGGTTTTTCAACACTAACACAAGTGCGAAAAGTGGTTTTTCAACACTAACACAAGTGCGAAAAGTGTTTTTTCCACACTAATACAAGTGCAAAAGTGGTTTCCTGCACCAACACAAGTGCGAAAAGTGGTTTTTCAACACAAACACAAGTGCAAAAAGTGGTTTTTCAACACTATCACAAGTGCAAAAAGTGTTTTTTCCACACCAATACAAGTGCAAAAGTGGTTTCCTGCACCAACACAAGTGCGAAAAGTGGTTTTTCAACACTAACACAAGTGCGAAAAGTGGTTTTTCAACACTAACACAAGTGCGAAAAGTGGTTTTTCAACACTATCACAAGTGCAAAAAGTGTTTTTTCCACACTAATACAAGTGCAAAAGTGGTTTCCTGCACCAACACAAGTGCGAAAAGTGGTTTTTCAACACTAACACAAGTGCGAAAAGTGGTTTTTCAACACTAACACAAGTGCGAAAAGTGGTTTTTCAACACTATCACAAGTGCAAAAAGTGTTTTTTCCACACTAATACAAGTGCAAAAGTGGTTTCCTGCACCAACACAAGTGCGAAAAGTGGTTTTTCAACACTAACACAAGTGCGAAAAGTGGTTTTTCAACACTAACACTAGTGCGAAAAGTGGTTTTTCCACACTAATACAAGTGCAAAAGTGGTTTTCTGCACCAACACAAGTGCGAAAAGTGATTTTTCAACACTAACACAAGTGCGAAAAGTGGTTTTTCAACACTAACACAAGTGCGAAAAGTGGTTTTTCAACACTAACACAAGTGCGAAAAGTGGTTTTTCCACACTAATACAAGTGCAAAAGTGGTTTTCTGCACCAACACAAGTGCGAAAAGTGATTTTTCAACACTAACGCAAGTGCAAAATGTGGTTTTTCAACACTATCACAAGTGCAAAAAGTGTTTTTTCCACACTAATACAAGTGCAAAAGTGGTTTCTTGCACCAACACGAGTGCGAAAAGTGGTTTTTCAACACTAACACAAGTGCGAAAAGTGGTTTTTCAACACTATCACAAGTGCAAAAAGTGTTTTTGCCACACTAATACAAGTGCAAAAGTGGTTTCCTGCACCAACACAAGTGCGAAAAGTGGTTTTTCAACACTAACACAAGTGCGAAAAGTGGTTTTTCAACACTAACACAAGTGCGAAAAGTGGTTTTTCCACACTAATACAAGTGCAAAAGTGGTTTCCTGCACCAACACAAGTGCGAAAACGAGTTTTTCAACACTAACACAAGTGCGAAAAGTGGTTTTTCAACACTAACACAAGTGCGAAAAGTGGTTTTTCAACACTAACACAAGTGCGAAAAGTGTTTTTTCCACACTAATACAAGTGCAAAAGTGGTTTCCTGCACCAACACAAGTGCGAAAAGTGGTTTTTCAACACTAACACAAGTGCGAAAAGTGGTTTTTCAACACTAACACAAGTGCAAAAAGTGTTTTTTCCACACTAATACAAGTGCAAAAGTGGTTTCCTGCACCAACACAAGTGCGAAAAGTGGTTTTTCAACACTAACACAAGTGCGAAAAGTGGTTTTTCAACACTAACACAAGTGCGAAAAGTGGTTTTTCCACACTAATACAAGTGCAAAAGTGGTTTTCTGCACCAACACAAGTGCGAAAAGTGATTTTTCAACACTAACGCAAGTGCGAAAAGTGGTTTTTCAACACTAACACAAGTGCGAAAAGTGGATTTTCCACACCATCACAAGTGCAAAAAGTGTTTTTTCCACACTAATACAAGTGCAAAAGTGGTTTCCTGCACCAACACAAGTGCGAAAAGTGGTTTTTCAACACAAACACAAGTGCGAAAAGTGGTTTTTCAACACTAACACAAGTGCGAAAAGTGGTTTTTCCACACTAATACAAGTGCAAAAGTGGTTTTCTGCACCAACGCAAGTGCGAAAAGTGATTTTTCAACACTAACACAAGTGCGAAAAGTGGTTTTTCAACACTAACACAAGTGCGAAAAGTGGTTTTTCAACACTAACACAAGTGCGAAAAGTGGTTTTTCCACACTAATACAAGTGCAAAAGTGGTTTTCTGCACCAACACAAGTGCGAAAAGTGATTTTTCAACACTAACACAAGTGCGAAAAGTGGTTTTTCAACACTATCACAAGTGCAAAAAGTTTTTTTTCCACACTAATACAAGTGCAAAAGTGGTTTCATGCACCAACACAAGTGTGAAAAGTGGTTTTTCAACACTAACACAAGTGCGAAAAGTGGTTTTTCAACACTAACACAAGTGCGAAAAGTGGTTTTTCAACACTATCACAAGTGCAAAAAGTGTTTTTTCCACACTAATACAAGTGCAAAAGTGGTTTCCTGCACCAACACAAGTGCGAAAAGTGGTTTTTCAACACTAACACAAGTGCGAAAAGTGGTTTTTCAACACTAACACAAGTGCGAAAAGTGGTTTTTCAACACTATCACAAGTGCAAAAAGTGTTTTTTCCACGCTAATACAAGTGCAAAAGTGGTTTCCTGCACCAACACAAGTGCGAAAAGTGGTTTTTCAACACTAACACAAGTGCGAAAAGTGGTTTTTCAACACTAACACAAGTGCGAAAAGTTCTTTTT
The DNA here is from genome assembly GCF_964187855.1 of Myxine glutinosa. Classification (NCBI taxonomy): domain Eukaryota; kingdom Metazoa; phylum Chordata; class Myxini; order Myxiniformes; family Myxinidae; genus Myxine; species Myxine glutinosa. The sequence continues at coordinate 51,543 of NW_027617755.1, forward strand.
CCACACTAATACAAGTGCAAAAGTGGTTTCCTGCACCAACACAAGTGCGAAAACTGGTTTTTCAACACTAACACAAGTGCGAAAAGTGGTTTTTCAACACTAACACAAGTGCGAAAAGTTCTTTTTCCACACTAATACAAGTGCAAAAGTGGTTTCCTGCACCAACACAAGTGCGAAAACTGGTTTTTCAACACTAACACAAGTGCGAAAAGTGGTTTTTCAACACGAACACAAGTGCGAAAAGTGTTTTTTCAACACTAACACAAGTGCGAAAAGTGGTTTTTCAACACTAACACAAGTGCAAAAAGTGTTTTTCCACACTAATACAAGTGCAAAAGTGGTTTCCTGCACCAACACAAGTGCGAAAAGTGGTTTTTCAACACTAACACAAGTGCGAAAAGTGGTTTTTCAACACTAACACAAGTGCGAAAAGTGGTTTTTCAACACTATCACAAGTGCAAAAAGTGTTTTTTCCACGCTAATACAAGTGCAAAAGTGGTTTCCTGCACCAACACAAGTGCGAAAAGTGGTTTTTCAACACTAACACAAGTGCGAAAAGTGGTTTTTCAACACTAACACAAGTGCGAAAAGTTCTTTTTCCACACTAATACAAGTGCAAAAGTGGTTTCCTGCACCAACACAAGTGCGAAAACTGGTTTTTCAACACTAACACAAGTGCGAAAAGTGGTTTTTCAACACTAACACAAGTGCGAAAAGTTCTTTTTCCACACTAATACAAGTGCAAAAGTGGTTTCCTGCACCAACACAAGTGCGAAAACTGGTTTTTCAACACTAACACAAGTGCGAAAAGTGGTTTTTCAACACGAACACAAGTGCGAAAAGTGTTTTTTCAACACTAACACAAGTGCGAAAAGTGGTTTTTCAACACTAACACAAGTGCAAAAAGTGTTTTTCCACACTAATACAAGTGCAAAAGTGGTTTCCTGCACCAACACAAGTGCGAAAAGTGGTTTTTCAACACTAACACAAGTGCGAAAAGTGGTTTTTCAACACTAACACAAGTGCGAAAAGTGGTTTTTCCACACTAATACAAGTGCAAAAGTGGTTTTCTGCACCAACACAAGTGCGAAAAGTGATTTTTCAACACTAACACAAGTGCGAAAAGTTGTTTTTCAACACTATCACAAGTGCAAAAAGTGTTTTTTCCACACTAATACAAGTGCAAAAGTGGTTTCCTGCACCAACACAAGTGCGAAAAGTGGTTTTTCAACACTAACACAAGTGCGAAAAGTGGTTTTTCAACACTAACACAAGTGCGAAAAGTGGTTTTTCAACACTATCACAAGTGCAAAAAGTGTTTTTTCCACACTAATACAAGTGCAAAAGTGGTTTCCTGCACCAACACAAGTGCGAAAAGTGGTTTTTCAACACTAACACAAGTGCGAAAAGTGGTTTTTCAACACTAACACAAGTGCGAAAAGTGGTTTTTCCACACTAATACAAGTGCAAAAGTGGTTTCCTGCACCAACACAAGTGCGAAAACTGGTTTTTCAACACTAACACAAGTGCGAAAAGTGGTTTTTCAACACTAACACAAGTGCGAAAAGTGGTTTTTCAACACTAACACAAGTGCGAAAAGTGTTTTTTCCACACTAATACAAGTGCAAAAGTGGTTTCCTGCACCAACACAAGTGCGAAAAGTGGTTTTTCAACACAAACACAAGTGCAAAAAGTGGTTTTTCAACACTATCACAAGTGCAAAAAGTGTTTTTTCCACACCAATACAAGTGCAAAAGTGGTTTCCTGCACCAACACAAGTGCGAAAAGTGGTTTTTCAACACTAACACAAGTGCGAAAAGTGGTTTTTCAACACTAACACAAGTGCGAAAAGTGGTTTTTCAACACTATCACAAGTGCAAAAAGTGTTTTTTCCACACTAATACAAGTGCAAAAGTGGTTTCCTGCACCAACACAAGTGCGAAAAGTGGTTTTTCAACACTAACACAAGTGCGAAAAGTGGTTTTTCAACACTAACACAAGTGCGAAAAGTGGTTTTTCAACACTATCACAAGTGCAAAAAGTGTTTTTTCCACACTAATACAAGTGCAAAAGTGGTTTCCTGCACCAACACAAGTGCGAAAAGTGGTTTTTCAACACTAACACAAGTGCGAAAAGTGGTTTTTCAACACTAACACTAGTGCGAAAAGTGGTTTTTCCACACTAATACAAGTGCAAAAGTGGTTTTCTGCACCAACACAAGTGCGAAAAGTGATTTTTCAACACTAACACAAGTGCGAAAAGTGGTTTTTCAACACTAACACAAGTGCGAAAAGTGGTTTTTCAACACTAACACAAGTGCGAAAAGTGGTTTTTCCACACTAATACAAGTGCAAAAGTGGTTTTCTGCACCAACACAAGTGCGAAAAGTGATTTTTCAACACTAACGCAAGTGCAAAATGTGGTTTTTCAACACTATCACAAGTGCAAAAAGTGTTTTTTCCACACTAATACAAGTGCAAAAGTGGTTTCTTGCACCAACACGAGTGCGAAAAGTGGTTTTTCAACACTAACACAAGTGCGAAAAGTGGTTTTTCAACACTATCACAAGTGCAAAAAGTGTTTTTGCCACACTAATACAAGTGCAAAAGTGGTTTCCTGCACCAACACAAGTGCGAAAAGTGGTTTTTCAACACTAACACAAGTGCGAAAAGTGGTTTTTCAACACTAACACAAGTGCGAAAAGTGGTTTTTCCACACTAATACAAGTGCAAAAGTGGTTTCCTGCACCAACACAAGTGCGAAAACGAGTTTTTCAACACTAACACAAGTGCGAAAAGTGGTTTTTCAACACTAACACAAGTGCGAAAAGTGGTTTTTCAACACTAACACAAGTGCGAAAAGTGTTTTTTCCACACTAATACAAGTGCAAAAGTGGTTTCCTGCACCAACACAAGTGCGAAAAGTGGTTTTTCAACACTAACACAAGTGCGAAAAGTGGTTTTTCAACACTAACACAAGTGCAAAAAGTGTTTTTTCCACACTAATACAAGTGCAAAAGTGGTTTCCTGCACCAACACAAGTGCGAAAAGTGGTTTTTCAACACTAACACAAGTGCGAAAAGTGGTTTTTCAACACTAACACAAGTGCGAAAAGTGGTTTTTCCACACTAATACAAGTGCAAAAGTGGTTTTCTGCACCAACACAAGTGCGAAAAGTGATTTTTCAACACTAACGCAAGTGCGAAAAGTGGTTTTTCAACACTAACACAAGTGCGAAAAGTGGATTTTCCACACCATCACAAGTGCAAAAAGTGTTTTTTCCACACTAATACAAGTGCAAAAGTGGTTTCCTGCACCAACACAAGTGCGAAAAGTGGTTTTTCAACACAAACACAAGTGCGAAAAGTGGTTTTTCAACACTAACACAAGTGCGAAAAGTGGTTTTTCCACACTAATACAAGTGCAAAAGTGGTTTTCTGCACCAACGCAAGTGCGAAAAGTGATTTTTCAACACTAACACAAGTGCGAAAAGTGGTTTTTCAACACTAACACAAGTGCGAAAAGTGGTTTTTCAACACTAACACAAGTGCGAAAAGTGGTTTTTCCACACTAATACAAGTGCAAAAGTGGTTTTCTGCACCAACACAAGTGCGAAAAGTGATTTTTCAACACTAACACAAGTGCGAAAAGTGGTTTTTCAACACTATCACAAGTGCAAAAAGTTTTTTTTCCACACTAATACAAGTGCAAAAGTGGTTTCATGCACCAACACAAGTGTGAAAAGTGGTTTTTCAACACTAACACAAGTGCGAAAAGTGGTTTTTCAACACTAACACAAGTGCGAAAAGTGGTTTTTCAACACTATCACAAGTGCAAAAAGTGTTTTTTCCACACTAATACAAGTGCAAAAGTGGTTTCCTGCACCAACACAAGTGCGAAAAGTGGTTTTTCAACACTAACACAAGTGCGAAAAGTGGTTTTTCAACACTAACACAAGTGCGAAAAGTGGTTTTTCAACACTATCACAAGTGCAAAAAGTGTTTTTTCCACGCTAATACAAGTGCAAAAGTGGTTTCCTGCACCAACACAAGTGCGAAAAGTGGTTTTTCAACACTAACACAAGTGCGAAAAGTGGTTTTTCAACACTAACACAAGTGCGAAAAGTTCTTTTTCCACACTAATACAAGTGCAAAAGTGGTTTCCTGCACCAACACAAGTGCGAAAACTGGTTTTTCAACACTAACACAAGTGCGAAAAGTGGTTTTTCAACACTAACACAAGTGCGAAAAGTGTTTTTTCCACACTAATACAAGTGCAAAAGTGGTTTCCTGCACCAACACAAGTGCGAAAAGTGGTTTTTCAACACTAACACAAGTGCAAAAAGTGGTTTTTCAACACTATCACAAGTGCAAAAAGTGTTTTTTCCACACTAATACAAGTGCAAAAGTGGTTTCCTGCACCAACACAAGTGCGAAAAGTGGTTTTTCAACACTAACACAAGTGCGAAAAGTGGTTTTTCAACACTAACACAAGTGCGAAAAGTGGTTTTTCAACACTATCACAAGTGCAAAAAGTGTTTTTTCCACACTAATACAAGTGCAAAAGTGGTTTCCTGCACCAACACAAGTGCGAAAAGTGGTTTTTCAACACTAACACAAGTGCGAAAAGTGGTTTTTCAACACTAACACAAGTGCGAAAAGTGGATTTTCCACACCATCACAAGTGTAAAAAGTGTTTTTTCCACACTAATACAAGTGCAAAAGTGGTTTCCTGCACCAACACAAGTGCGAAAAGTGGTTTTTCAACACAAACACAAGTGCGAAAACTGGTTTTTCAACACTAACACAAGTGCGAAAAGTGGTTTTTCCACACTAATACAAGTGCAAAAGTGGTTTTCTGCACCAACGCAAGTGCGAAAAGTGGTTTTTCAACACTAACACAAGTGCGAAAAGTGGTTGTTCAACACTAACACAAGTGCGAAAAGTGGTTTTTCAACACTAACACAAGTGCGAAAAGTGGTTTTTCCACACTAATACAAGTGCAAAAGTGGTTTCCTGCACCAACACAAGTGCGAAAAGTGGTTTTTCAACACTAACACAAGTGCGAAAAGTGTTTTTTCAACACTAACACAAGTGCGAAAAGTGGTTTTTCAACACTAACACAAGTGCAAAAAGTGTTTTTTCCACACTAATACAAGTGCAAAAGTGGTTTCCTGCACCAACACAAGTGCGAAAAGTGGTTTTTCAACACTAACACAAGTGCGAAAAGTGGTTTTTCAACACTAACACAAGTGCGAAAAGTGGTTTTTCCACACTAATACAAGTGCAAAAGTGGTTTTCTGCACCAACACAAGTGCGAAAAGTGATTTTTCAACACTAACACAAGTGCGAAAAGTGGTTTTTCAACACTATCACAAGTGCAAAAAGTGTTTTTTCCACACTAATACAAGTGCAAAAGTGGTTTTTCAACACTAACACAAGTGCGAAAAGTGGTTTTTCAACACTAACACAAGTGCGAAAAGTGGTTTTTCAACACTATCACAAGTGCAAAAAGTGTTTTTTCCACACTAATACAAGTGCAAAAGTGGTTTCCTGCACCAACACAAGTGCGAAAAGTGGTTTTTCAACACTAACACAAGTGCGAAAAGTGGTTGTTCAACACTAACACAAGTGCGAAAAGTGGTTTTTCCACACTAATACAAGTGCAAAAGTGGTTTCCTGCACCAACACAAGTGCGAAAACTGGTTTTTCAACACAAACACAAGTGCGAAAAGTGGTTTTTCAACACTAACACAAGTGCGAAAAGTGGTTTTTCAACACTAACACAAGTGCGAAAAGTGTTTTTTCCACACTAATACAAGTGCAAAAGTGGTTTCCTGCACCAACACAAGTGCGAAAAGTGGTTTTTCAACACAAACACAAGTGCAAAAAGTGGTTTTTCAACACTATCACAAGTGCAAAAAGTGTTTTTTCCACACTAATACAAGTGCAAAAGTGGTTTCCTGCACCAACACAAGTGCGAAAAGTGGTTTTTCAACACGAACACAAGTGTGAAAAGTGTTTTTTCAACACTAACACAAGTGCGAAAAGTGGTTTTTCAACACTAACACAAGTGCAAAAAGTGTTTTTCCACACTAATACAAGTGCAAAAGTGGTTTCCTGCACCAACACAAGTGCGAAAAGTGGTTTTTCAACACTAACACAAGTGCGAAAAGTGGTTTTTCAACACTAACACAAGTGCGAAAAGTGGTTTTTCCACACTAATACAAGTGCAAAAGTGGTTTTCTGCACCAACACAAGTGCGAAAAGTGATTTTTCAACACTAACACAAGTGCGAAAAGTTGTTTTTCAACAATATCACAAGTGCAAAAAGTGTTTTTTCCACACTAATACAAGTGCAAAAGTGGTTTCCTGCACCAACACAAGTGCGAAAAGTGGTTTTTCAACACTAACACAAGTGCGAAAAGTGGTTTTTCAACACTAACACAAGTGCGAAAAGTGGTTTTTCAACACTATCACAAGTGCAAAAAGTGTTTTTTCCACACTAATACAAGTGCAAAAGTGGTTTCCTGCACCAACACAAGTGCGAAAAGTGGTTTTTCAACACTAACACAAGTGCGAAAAGTGGTTTTTCAACACTAACACAAGTGCGAAAAGTGGTTTTTCCACACTAATACAAGTGCAAAAGTGGTTTCCTGCACCAACACAAGTGCGAAAACTGGTTTTTCAACACTAACACAAGTGCGAAAAGTGGTTTTTCAACACTAACACAAGTGCGAAAAGTGGTTTTTCAACACTAACACAAGTGCGAAAAGTGTTTTTTCCACACTAATACAAGTGCAAAAGTGGTTTCCTGCACCAACACAAGTGCGAAAAGTGGTTTTTCAACACAAACACAAGTGCAAAAAGTGGTTTTTCAACACTATCACAAGTGCAAAAAGTGTTTTTTCCACACCAATACAAGTGCAAAAGTGGTTTCCTGCACCAACACAAGTGCGAAAAGTGGTTTTTCAACACTAACACAAGTGCGAAAAGTGGTTTTTCAACACTAACACAAGTGCGAAAAGTGGTTTTTCAACACTATCACAAGTGCAAAAAGTGTTTTTTCCACACTAATACAAGTGCAAAAGTGGTTTCCTGCACCAACACAAGTGCGAAAAGTGGTTTTTCAACACTAACACAAGTGCGAAAAGTGGTTTTTCAACACTAACACAAGTGCGAAAAGTGGTTTTTCAACACTATCACAAGTGCAAAAAGTGTTTTTTCCACACTAATACAAGTGCAAAAGTGGTTTCCTGCACCAACACAAGTGCGAAAAGTGGTTTTTCAACACTAACACAAGTGCGAAAAGTGGTTTTTCAACACTAACACTAGTGCGAAAAGTGGTTTTTCCACACTAATACAAGTGCAAAAGTGGTTTTCTGCACCAACACAAGTGCGAAAAGTGATTTTTCAACACTAACACAAGTGCGAAAAGTGGTTTTTCAACACTAACACAAGTGCGAAAAGTGGTTTTTCAACACTAACACAAGTGCGAAAAGTGGTTTTTCCACACTAATACAAGTGCAAAAGTGGTTTTCTGCACCAACACAAGTGCGAAAAGTGATTTTTCAACACTAACGCAAGTGCAAAATGTGGTTTTTCAACACTATCACAAGTGCAAAAAGTGTTTTTTCCACACTAATACAAGTGCAAAAGTGGTTTCTTGCACCAACACGAGTGCGAAAAGTGGTTTTTCAACACTAACACAAGTGCGAAAAGTGGTTTTTCAACACTATCACAAGTGCAAAAAGTGTTTTTGCCACACTAATACAAGTGCAAAAGTGGTTTCCTGCACCAACACAAGTGCGAAAAGTGGTTTTTCAACACTAACACAAGTGCGAAAAGTGGTTTTTCAACACTAACACAAGTGCGAAAAGTGGTTTTTCCACACTAATACAAGTGCAAAAGTGGTTTCCTGCACCAACACAAGTGCGAAAACGAGTTTTTCAACACTAACACAAGTGCGAAAAGTGGTTTTTCAACACTAACACAAGTGCGAAAAGTGGTTTTTCAACACTAACACAAGTGCGAAAAGTGTTTTTTCCACACTAATACAAGTGCAAAAGTGGTTTCCTGCACCAACACAAGTGCGAAAAGTGGTTTTTCAACACTAACACAAGTGCAAAAAGTGGTTTTTCAACACTATCACAAGTGCAAAAAGTGTTTTTTCCACACTAATACAAGTGCAAAAGTGGTTTCCTGCACCAACACAAGTGCGAAAAGTGGTTTTTCAACACTAACACAAGTGCGAAAAGTGGTTTTTCAACACTAACACAAGTGCGAAAAGTGGTTTTTCAACACTATCACAAGTGCAAAAAGTGTTTTTTCCACACTAATACAAGTGCAAAAGTGGTTTCCTGCACCAACACAAGTGCGAAAAGTGGTTTTTCAACACTAACACAAGTGCGAAAAGTGGTTTTTCAACACTAACACAAGTGCGAAAAGTGGATTTTCCACACTATCACAAGTGCAAAAAGTGTTTTTTCCACACTAATACAAGTGCAAAAGTGGTTTCCTGCACCAACACAAGTGCGAAAAGTGGTTTTTCAACACAAACACAAGTGCGAAAAGTGGTTTTTCAACACTAACACAAGTGCGAAAAGTGGTTTTTCCACACTAATACAAGTGCAAAAGTGGTTTTCTGCACCAACACAAGTGCGAAAAGTGATTTTTCAACACTAACACAAGTGCGAAAAGTGGTTTTCTGCACCAACACAAGTGCGAAAAGTGATTTTTCAACACTAACACAAGTGCGAAAAGTTGTTTTTCAACACTATCACAAGTGCAAAAAGTGTTTTTTCCACACTAATACAAGTGCAAAAGTGGTTTCCTGCACCAACACAAGTGCGAAAAGTGGTTTTTCAACACTAACACAAGTGCGAAAAGTGGTTTTTCAACACTAACACAAGTGCGAAAAGTGGTTTTTCAACACTAACACAAGTGCGAAAAGTGTTTTTTCCACACTAATACAAGTGCAAAAGTGGTTTCCTGCACCAACACAAGTGCGAAAAGTGGTTTTTCAACACAAACACAAGTGCAAAAAGTGGTTTTTCAACACTATCACAAGTGCAAAAAGTGTTTTTTCCACACCAATACAAGTGCAAAAGTGGTTTCCTGCACCAACACAAGTGCGAAAAGTGGTTTTTCAACACTAACACAAGTGCGAAAAGTGGTTTTTCAACACTAACACAAGTGCGAAAAGTGGTTTTTCAACACTATCACAAGTGCAAAAAGTGTTTTTTCCACACTAATACAAGTGCAAAAGTGGTTTCCTGCACCAACACAAGTGCGAAAAGTGGTTTTTCAACACTAACACAAGTGCGAAAAGTGGTTTTTCAACACTAACACAAGTGCGAAAAGTGGTTTTTCAACACTATCACAAGTGCAAAAAGTGTTTTTTCCACACTAATACAAGTGCAAAAGTGGTTTCCTGCACCAACACAAGTGCGAAAAGTGGTTTTTCAACACTAACACAAGTGCGAAAAGTGGTTTTTCAACACTAACACTAGTGCGAAAAGTGGTTTTTCCACACTAATACAAGTGCAAAAGTGGTTTTCTGCACCAACACAAGTGCGAAAAGTGATTTTTCAACACTAACACAAGTGCGAAAAGTGGTTTTTCAACACTAACACAAGTGCGAAAAGTGGTTTTTCAACACTAACACAAGTGCGAAAAGTGGTTTTTCCACACTAATACAAGTGCAAAAGTGGTTTTCTGCACCAACACAAGTGCGAAAAGTGATTTTTCAACACTAACGCAAGTGCAAAATGTGGTTTTTCAACACTATCACAAGTGCAAAAAGTGTTTTTTCCACACTAATACAAGTGCAAAAGTGGTTTCTTGCACCAACACGAGTGCGAAAAGTGGTTTTTCAACACTAACACAAGTGTGAAAAGTGGTTTTTCAACACTATCACAAGTGCAAAAAGTGTTTTTGCCACACTAATACAAGTGCAAAAGTGGTTTCCTGCACCAACACAAGTGCGAAAAGTGGTTTTTCAACACTAACACAAGTGCGAAAAGTGGTTTTTCAACACTAACACAAGTGCGAAAAGTGGTTTTCCACACTAATACAAGTGCAAAAGTGGTTTCCTGCACCAACACAAGTGCGAAAAGTGGTTTTTCAACACTAACACAAGTGCGAAAAGTGGTTTTTCAACACTAACACAAGTGCGAAAAGTGGTTTTTCCACACTAATACAAGTGCAAAAGTGGTTTCCTGCACCAACACAGGTGCGAAAAGTGGTTTTTCAACACTAACACAAGTGCGAAAAGTGTTTTTTCAACACTAACACAAGTGCGAAAAGTGGTTTTTCAACACTAACACAAGTGCAAAAAGTGTTTTTTCCACACTAATACAAGTGCAAAAGTGGTTTCCTGCACCAACACAAGTGCGAAAAGTGGTTTTCCACACTAATACAAGTGCAAAAGTGGTTTTCTGCACCAACACAAGTGCGAAAAGTGATTTTTCAACACTAACACAAGTGCGAAAAGTGGTTTTTCAACACTATCACAAGTGCAAAAAGTGTTTTTTCCACACTAATACAAGTGCAAAAGTGGTTTCCTGCACCAACACAAGTGCAAAAAGTGGTTTTTCAACACTAACACAAGTGCGAAAAGTGGTTTTTCAACACTATCACAAGTGCAAAAAGTGTTTTTTCCACACTAATACAAGTGCAAAAGTGGTTTCCTGCACCAACACAAGTGCGAAAAGTGGTTTTTCAACACTAACACAAGTGCGAAAAGTGGTTGTTCAACACTAACACAAGTGCGAAAAGTGGTTTTCCACACTAATACAAGTGCAAAAGTGGTTTCCTGCACCAACACAAGTGCGAAAACTGGTTTTTCAACACAAACACAAGTGCGAAAAGTGGTTTTTCAACACTAACACAAGTGCGAAAAGTGGTTTTTCAACACTAACACAAGTGCGAAAAGTGTTTTTTCCACACTAATACAAGTGCAAAAGTGGTTTCCTGCACCAACACAAGTGCGAAAAGTGGTTTTTCAACACAAACACAAGTGCAAAAAGTGGTTTTTCAACACTATCACAAGTGCAAAAAGTGTTTTTTCCACACTAATACAAGTGCAAAAGTGGTTTCCTGCACCAACACAAGTGCGAAAAGTGGTTTTTCAACACGAACACAAGTGCGAAAAGTGTTTTTTCAACACTAACACAAGTGCGAAAAGTGGTTTTTCAACACTAACACAAGTGCAAAAAGTGTTTTTCCACACTAATACAAGTGCAAAAGTGGTTTCCTGCACCAACACAAGTGCGAAAAGTGGTTTTTCAACACTAACACAAGTGCGAAAAGTGGTTTTTCAACACTAACACAAGTGCGAAAAGTGGTTTTTCCACACTAATACAAGTGCAAAAGTGGTTTTCAGCACCAACACAAGTGCGAAAAGTGATTTTTCAACACTAACACAAGTGCGAAAAGTTGTTTTTCAACACTATCACAAGTGCAAAAAGTGTTTTTTCCACACTAATACAAGTGCAAAAGTGGTTTCCTGCACCAACACAAGTGCGAAAAGTGGTTTTTCAACACTAACACAAGTGCGAAAAGTGGTTTTTCAACACTAACACAAGTGCGAAAAGTGGTTTTTCAACACTATCACAAGTGCAAAAAGTGTTTTTTCCACACTAATACAAGTGCAAAAGTGGTTTCCTGCACCAACACAAGTGCGAAAAGTGGTTTTTCAACACTAACACAAGTGCGAAAAGTGGTTTTTCAACACTAACACAAGTGCGAAAAGTGGTTTTTCCACACTAATACAAGTGCAAAAGTGGTTTCCTGCACCAACACAAGTGCGAAAACTGGTCTTTCAACACTAACACAAGTGCGAAAAGTGGTTTTTCAACACTAACACAAGTGCGAAAAGTGGTTTTTCAACACTAACACAAGTGCGAAAAGTGTTTTTTCCACACTAATACAAGTGCAAAAGTGGTTTCCTGCACCAACACAAGTGCGAAAAGTGGTTTTTCAACACAAACACAAGTGCAAAAAGTGGTTTTTCAACACTATCACAAGTGCAAAAAGTGTTTTTTCCACACCAATACAAGTGCAAAAGTGGTTTCCTGCACCAACACAAGTGCGAAAAGTGGTTTTTCAACACTAACACAAGTGCGAAAAGTGGTTTTTCAACACTAACACAAGTGCGAAAAGTGGTTTTTCAACACTATCACAAGTGCAAAAAGTGTTTTTTCCACACTAATACAAGTGCAAAAGTGGTTTCCTGCACCAACACAAGTGCGAAAAGTGGTTTTTCAACACTAACACAAGTGCGAAAAGTGGTTTTTCAACACTAACACAAGTGCGAAAAGTGGTTTTTCAACACTATCACAAGTGCAAAAAGTGTTTTTTCCACACTAATACAAGTGCAAAAGTGGTTTCCTGCACCAACACAAGTGCGAAAAGTGGTTTTTCAACACTAACACAAGTGCGAAAAGTGGTTTTTCAACACTAACACTAGTGCGAAAAGTGGTTTTTCCACACTAATACAAGTGCAAAAGTGGTTTTCTGCACCAACACAAGTGCGAAAAGTGATTTTTCAACACTAACACAAGTGCGAAAAGTGGTTTTTCAACACTAACACAAGTGCGAAAAGTGGTTTTTCAACACTAACACAAGTGCGAAAAGTGGTTTTTCCACACTAATACAAGTGCAAAAGTGGTTTTCTGCACCAACACAAGTGCGAAAAGTGATTTTTCAACACTAACGCAAGTGCAAAATGTGGTTTTTCAACACTATCACAAGTGCAAAAAGTGTTTTTTCCACACTAATACAAGTGCAAAAGTGGTTTCTTGCACCAACACGAGTGCGAAAAGTGGTTTTTCAACACTAACACAAGTGCGAAAAGTGGTTTTTCAACACTATCACAAGTGCAAAAAGTGTTTTTGCCACACTAATACAAGTGCAAAAGTGGTTTCCTGCACCAACACAAGTGCGAAAAGTGGTTTTTCAACACTAACACAAGTGCGAAAAGTGGTTTTTCAACACTAACACAAGTGCGAAAAGTGGTTTTTCCACACTAATACAAGTGCAAAAGTGGTTTCCTGCACCAACACAAGTGCGAAAACGAGTTTTTCAACACTAACACAAGTGCGAAAAGTGGTTTTTCAACACTAACACAAGTGCGAAAAGTGGTTTTTCAACACTAACACAAGTGCGAAAAGTGTTTTTTCCACACTAATACAAGTGCAAAAGTGGTTTCCTGCACCAACACAAGTGCGAAAAGTGGTTTTTCAACACTAACACAAGTGCAAAAAGTGGTTTTTCAACACTATCACAAGTGCAAAAAGTGTTTTTTCCACACTAATACAAGTGCAAAAGTGGTTTCCTGCACCAACACAAGTGCGAAAAGTGGTTTTTCAACACTAACACAAGTGCGAAAAGTGGTTTTTCAACACTAACACAAGTGCGAAAAGTGGTTTTTCAACACTATCACAAGTGCAAAAAGTGTTTTTTCCACACTAATACAAGTGCAAAAGTGGTTTCCTGCACCAACACAAGTGCGAAAAGTGGTTTTTCAACACTAACACAAGTGCGAAAAGTGGTTTTTCAACACTAACACAAGTGCGAAAAGTGGATTTTCCACACTATCACAAGTGCAAAAAGTGTTTTTTCCACACTAATACAAGTGCAAAAGTGGTTTCCTGCACCAACACAAGTGCGAAAAGTGGTTTTTCAACACAAACACAAGTGCGAAAAGTGGTTTTTCAACACTAACACAAGTGCGAAAAGTGGTTTTTCCACACTAATACAAGTGCAAAAGTGGTTTTCTGCACCAACACAAGTGCGAAAAGTGATTTTTCAACACTAACACAAGTGCGAAAAGTGGTTTTCTGCACCAACACAAGTGCGAAAAGTGATTTTTCAACACTAACACAAGTGCGAAAAGTTGTTTTTCAACACTATCACAAGTGCAAAAAGTGTTTTTTCCACACTAATACAAGTGCAAAAGTGGTTTCCTGCACCAACACAAGTGCGAAAAGTGGTTTTTCAACACTAACACAAGTGCGAAAAGTGGTTTTTCAACACTAACACAAGTGCGAAAAGTGGTTTTTCAACACTAACACAAGTGCGAAAAGTGTTTTTTCCACACTAATACAAGTGCAAAAGTGGTTTCCTGCACCAACACAAGTGCGAAAAGTGGTTTTTCAACACAAACACAAGTGCAAAAAGTGGTTTTTCAACACTATCACAAGTGCAAAAAGTGTTTTTTCCACACCAATACAAGTGCAAAAGTGGTTTCCTGCACCAACACAAGTGCGAAAAGTGGTTTTTCAACACTAACACAAGTGCGAAAAGTGGTTTTTCAACACTAACACAAGTGCGAAAAGTGGTTTTTCAACACTATCACAAGTGCAAAAAGTGTTTTTTCCACACTAATACAAGTGCAAAAGTGGTTTCCTGCACCAACACAAGTGCGAAAAGTGGTTTTTCAACACTAACACAAGTGCGAAAAGTGGTTTTTCAACACTAACACAAGTGCGAAAAGTGGTTTTTCAACACTATCACAAGTGCAAAAAGTGTTTTTTCCACACTAATACAAGTGCAAAAGTGGTTTCCTGCACCAACACAAGTGCGAAAAGTGGTTTTTCAACACTAACACAAGTGCGAAAAGTGGTTTTTCAACACTAACACTAGTGCGAAAAGTGGTTTTTCCACACTAATACAAGTGCAAAAGTGGTTTTCTGCACCAACACAAGTGCGAAAAGTGATTTTTCAACACTAACACAAGTGCGAAAAGTGGTTTTTCAACACTAACACAAGTGCGAAAAGTGGTTTTTCAACACTAACACAAGTGCGAAAAGTGGTTTTTCCACACTAATACAAGTGCAAAAGTGGTTTTCTGCACCAACACAAGTGCGAAAAGTGATTTTTCAACACTAACGCAAGTGCAAAATGTGGTTTTTCAACACTATCACAAGTGCAAAAAGTGTTTTTTCCACACTAATACAAGTGCAAAAGTGGTTTCTTGCACCAACACGAGTGCGAAAAGTGGTTTTTCAACACTAACACAAGTGTGAAAAGTGGTTTTTCAACACTATCACAAGTGCAAAAAGTGTTTTTGCCACACTAATACAAGTGCAAAAGTGGTTTCCTGCACCAACACAAGTGCGAAAAGTGGTTTTTCAACACTAACACAAGTGCGAAAAGTGGTTTTTCAACACTAACACAAGTGCGAAAAGTGGTTTTCCACACTAATACAAGTGCAAAAGTGGTTTCCTGCACCAACACAAGTGCGAAAACGAGTTTTTCAACACTAACACAAGTGCGAAAAGTGGTTTTTCAACACTAACACAAGTGCGAAAAGTGGTTTTTCAACACTAACACAAGTGCGAAAAGTGTTTTTTCCACACTAATACAAGTGCAAAAGTGGTTTCCTGCACCAACACAAGTGCGAAAAGTGGTTTTTCAACACTAACACAAGTGCGAAAAGTGGTTTTTCAACACTATCACAAGTGCAAAAAGTGTTTTTTCTACACTAATACAAGTGCAAAAGTGGTTTCCTGCACCAACACAAGTGCGAAAAGTGGTTTTTCAACACTAACACAAGTGCGAAAAGTGGTTTTTCAACACTAACACAAGTGCGAAAAGTGGTTTTTCAACACTATCACAAGTGCAAAAAGTGTTTTTTCCACACTAATACAAGTGCAAAAGTGGTTTCCTGCACCAACACAAGTGCGAAAAGTGGTTTTTCAACACTAACACAAGTGCGAAAAGTGGTTTTTCAACACTAACACAAGTGCGAAAAGTGGATTTTCCACACTATCACAAGTGCAAAAAGTGTTTTTTCCACACTAATACAAGTGCAAAAGTGGTTTCCTGCACCAACACAAGTGCGAAAAGTGGTTTTTCAACACAAACACAAGTGCGAAAAGTGGTTTTTCAACACTAACACAAGTGCGAAAAGTGGTTTTTCCACACTAATACAAGTGCAAAAGTGGTTTTCTGCACCAACACAAGTGCGAAAAGTGATTTTTCAACACTAACACAAGTGCGAAAAGTGGTTTTTCAACACTAACACAAGTGCGAAAAGTGGTTTTTCAACACTAACACAAGTGCAAAAAGTGGTTTTTCCACACTAATACAAGTGCAAAAGTGGTTTTCTGCACCAACACAAGTGCGAAAAGTGATTTTTCAACACTAACGCAAGTGCGAAAAGTGGTTTTTCAACACTATCACAAGTGCAAAAAGTTTTTTTCCACACTAATACAAGTGCAAAAGTGGTTTCATGCACCAACACAAGTGCGAAAAGTGATTTTTCAACACTAACACAAGTGCGAAAAGTGGTTTTCTGCACCAACACAAGTGCGAAAAGTGATTTTTCAACACTAACACAAGTGCGAAAAGTTGTTTTTCAACACTATCACAAGTGCAAAAAGTGTTTTTTCCACACTAATACAAATGCAAAAGTGGTTTCCTGCACCAACACAAGTGCGAAAAGTGGTTTTTCAACACTAACACAAGTGCGAAAAGTGGTTTTTCAACACTAACACAAGTGCGAAAAGTGGTTTTTCAACACTATCACAAGTGCAAAAAGTGTTTTTTCCACACTAATACAAGTGCAAAAGTGGTTTCCTGCACCAACACAAGTGCGAAAAGTGGTTTTTCAACACTAACACAAGTGCGAAAAGTGGTTTTTCAACACTAACACAAGTGCGAAAAGTGGTTTTTCCACACTAATACAAGTGCAAAAGTGGTTTCCTGCACCAACACAAGTGCGAAAACTGGTTTTTCAACACTAACACAAGTGCGAAAAGTGGTTTTTCAACACTAACACAAGTGCGAAAAGTGGTTTTTCAACACTAACACAAGTGCGAAAAGTGTTTTTCCACACTAATACAAGTGCAAAAGTGGTTTCCTGCACCAACACAAGTGCGAAAAGTGGTTTTTCAACACAAACACAAGTGCAAAAAGTGGTTTTTCAACACTATCACAAGCGCAAAAAGTGTTTTTTCCACACCAATACAAGTGCAAAAGTGGTTTCCTGCACCAACACAAGTGCGAAAAGTGGTTTTTCAACACTAACACAAGTGCGAAAAGTGGTTTTTCAACACTAACACAAGTGCGAAAAGTGGTTTTTCAACACTATCACAAGTGCAAAAAGTGTTTTTTCCACACTAATACAAGTGCAAAAGTGGTTTCCTGCACCAACACAAGTGCGAAAAGTGGTTTTTCAACACTAACACAAAGTGCGAAAAGTGGTTTTTCAACACTAACACAAGTGCGAAAAGTGGTTTTTCAACACTATCACAAGTGCAAAAAGTGTTTTTTCCACACTAATACAAGTGCAAAAGTGGTTTCCTGCACCAACACAAGTGCGAAAAGTGGTTTTTCAACACTACACAAGTGCGAAAAGTGGTTTTTCAACACTAACACTAGTGCGAAAAGTGGTTTTTCCACACTAATACAAGTGCAAAAGTGGTTTTCTGCACCAACACAAGTGCGAAAAGTGATTTTTCAACACTAACACAAGTGCGAAAAGTGGTTTTTCAACACTAACACAAGTGCGAAAAGTGGTTTTTCAACACTAACACAAGTGCGAAAAGTGGTTTTTCCACACTAATACAAGTGCAAAAGTGGTTTTCTGCACCAACACAAGTGCGAAAAGTGATTTTTCAACACTAACGCAAGTGCAAAATGTGGTTTTTCAACACTATCACAAGTGCAAAAAGTGTTTTTTCCACACTAATACAAGTGCAAAAGTGGTTTCTTGCACCAACACGAGTGCGAAAAGTGGTTTTTCAACACTAACACAAGTGCGAAAAGTGGTTTTTCAACACTATCACAAGTGCAAAATGTGTTTTTGCCACACTAATACAAGTGCAAAAGTGGTTTCCTGCACCAACACAAGTGCGAAAAGTGGTTTTTCAACACTAACACAAGTGCGAAAAGTGGTTTTTCAACACTAACACAAGTGCGAAAAGTGGTTTTCCACACTAATACAAGTGCAAAAGTGGTTTCCTGCACCAACACAAGTGCGAAAACGAGTTTTTCAACACTAACACAAGTGCGAAAAGTGGTTTTTCAACACTAACACAAGTGCGAAAAGTGGTTTTTCAACACTAACACAAGTGCGAAAAGTGTTTTTTCCACACTAATACAAGTGCAAAAGTGGTTTCCTGCACCAACACAAGTGCGAAAAGTGGTTTTTCAACACTAACACAAGTGCAAAAAGTGGTTTTTCAACACTATCACAAGTGCAAAAAGTGTTTTTTCTACACTAATACAAGTGCAAAAGTGTTTCCTGCACCAACACAAGTGCGAAAAGTGGTTTTTCAACACTAACACAAGTGCGAAAAGTGGTTTTTCAACACTAACACAAGTGCGAAAAGTGGTTTTTCAACACTATCACAAGTGCAAAAAGTGTTTTTTCCACACTAATACAAGTGCAAAAGTGGTTTCCTGCACCAACACAAGTGCGAAAAGTGGTTTTTCAACACTAACACAAGTGCGAAAAGTGGTTTTTCAACACTAACACAAGTGCGAAAGTGGATTTTCCACACTATCACAAGTGCAAAAAGTGTTTTTTCCACACTAATACAAGTGCAAAAGTGGTTTCCTGCACCAACACAGTGCGAAAAGTGGTTTTTCAACACAAACACAAGTGCGAAAGTGGTTTTTCAACACTAACACAAGTGCGAAAAGTGGTTTTTCCACACTAATACAAGTGCAAAAGTGGTTTTCTGCACCAACACAAGTGCGAAAAGTGATTTTTCAACACTAACACAAGTGCGAAAAGTGGTTTTTCAACACTAACACAAGTGCGAAAAGTGGTTTTTCAACACTAACACAAGTGCAAAAAGTGGTTTTTCCACACTAATACAAGTGCAAAAGTGGTTTTCTGCACCAACACAAGTGCGAAAAGTGATTTTTCAACACTAACGCAAGTGCGAAAAGTGGTTTTTCAACACTATCACAAGTGCAAAAAGTTTTTTTCCACACTAATACAAGTGCAAAAGTGGTTTCATGCACCAACACAAGTGCGAAAAGTGGTTTTTCAACACTAACACAAGTGCGAAAAGTGGTTTTTCAACACTAACACAAGTGCGAAAAGTGGTTTTTCAACACTATCACAAGTGCAAAAAGTGTTTTTTCCACACTAATACAAGTGCAAAAGTGGTTTCCTGCACCAACACAAGTGCGAAAAGTGGTTTTTCAACACTAACACAAGTGCGAAAAGTGGTTTTTCAACACTAACACAAGTGCGAAAAGTGGTTTTTCAACACTATCACAAGTGCAAAAAGTGTTCTTTCCACACTAATACAAGTGCAAAAGTGGTTTCCTGCACCAACACAAGTGCGAAAAGTGGTTTTTCAACACTAACACAAGTGCGAAGAAGTGGTTTTTCAACACTAACACAAGTGCGAAAAGTGGTTTTTCAACACTATCACAAGTGCAAAAAGTGTTTTTCCACACTAATACAAGTGCAAAAGCGGTTTCCTGCACCAACACAAGTGCGAAAAGTGGTTTTTCAACACTAACACAAGTGCGAAAAGTGGTTTTTCAACACTAACACAAGTGCGAAAAGTGGTTTTTCCACACTAATACAAGTGCAAAAGTGGTTTCCTGCACCAACACAAGTGCGAAAAGTGGTTTTTCAACACTAACACAAGTGCGAAAAGTGTTTTTTCAACACTAACACAAGTGCGAAAAGTGGTTTTTCAACACTAACACAAGTGCAAAAAGTGTTTTTTCCACACTAATACAAGTGCAAAAGTGGTTTCCTGCACCAACACAAGTGCGAAAAGTGGTTTTTCAACACTAACACAAGTGCGAAAAGTGGTTTTTCAACACTAACACAAGTGCGAAAAGTGGTTTTTCAACACTAACACAAGTGCGAAAAGTGGTTTTTCCACACTAATACAAGTGCAAAAGTGGTTTTCTGCACCAACACAAGTGCGAAAAGTGATTTTTAACACTAACAAAAGTGCAAAAGTGGTTTTCTGCACCAACACAAGTGCGAAAAGTGATTTTTAACACTAACACAAGTGCGAAAAGTGGTTTTTCAACACTATCACAAGTGCAAAAAGTGTTTTTTCCACACTAATACAAGTGCAAAAGTGGTTTCCTGCACCAACACAAGTGCGAAAAGTGGTTTTTCAACACTAACACAAGTGCGAAAAGTGGTTTTTCAACACTAACACAAGTGCGAAAAGTGGTTTTTCCACACTAATACAAGTGCAAAAGTGGTTTCCTGCACCAACACAAGTGCGAAAAGTGGTTTTTCAACACTAACACAAGTGCGAAAAGTGTTTTTTCAACACTAACACAAGTGTGAAAAGTGGTTTTTCAACACTAACACAAGTGCAAAAAGTGTTTTTTCCACACTAATACAAGTGCAAAAGTGGTTTCCTGCACCAACACAAGTGCGAAAAGTGGTTTTTCAACACTAACACAAGTGCGAAAAGTGGTTTTTCAACACTAACACAAGTGCGAAAAGTGGTTTTTCCACACTAATACAAGTGCAAAAGTGGTTTTCTGCACCAACACAAGTGCGAAAAGTGATTTTTCAACACTAACACAAGTGCGGAAAAGTGGTTTTTCAACACTATCACAAGTGCAAAAAGTGTTTTTTCCACACTAATACAAGTGCAAAAGTGGCTTCCTGCACCAACAAAAGTGCGAAAAGTGGTTTTTTCAACATTAACACAAGTGCGAAAAGTGGTTTTTCAACACTATCACAAGTGCAAAAAGTGTTTTTTCCACGCTAATACAAGTGCAAAAGTGGTTTCCTGCACCAACACAAGTGCGAAAAGTGGTTTTTCAACACTAACACAAGTGCGAAAAGTGGTTTTTCAACACTAACACAAGTGCGAAAAGTGGTTTTTCCACACTAATACAAGTGCAAAAGTGGTTTCCTGCACCAACACAAGTGCGAAAACTGGTTTTTCAACACTAACACAAGTGCGAAAAGTGGTTTTTCAACACTAACACAAGTGCGAAAAGTGTTTTTTCCACACTAATACAAGTGCAAAAGTGGTTTCCTGCACCAACACAAGTGCGAAAAGTGGTTTTTCAACACAAACACAAGTGCAAAAAGTGGTTTTTCAACACTAACACAAGTGCGAAAAGTGGTTTTTCAACACTAACACAAGTGCAAAAAGTGGTTTTTCCACACTAATACAAGTGCAAAAGTGGTTTCCTGCACCAACACAAGTGCGAAAACTGGTTTTTCAACACTAACACAAGTGCAAAAAGTGGTTTTTCAACACTAACACAAGTGCGAAAAGTGGTTTTTCAACACTAACACAAGTGCAAAAAGTGGTTTTTCCACACTAATACAAGTGCAAAAGTGGTTTCCTGCACCAACACAAGTGCGAAAACTGGTTTTTCAACACTAACACAAGTGCGAAAAGTGGTTTTTCAACACTAACACAAGTGCGAAAAGTGGTTTTTCAACACTAACACAACTGCGAAAAGTGTTTTTTCCACACTAATACAAGTGCAAAAGTGGTTTCCTGCACCAACACAAGTGCGAAAAGTGGTTTTTCAACACTAACACAAGTGCGAAAAGTGGTTTTCAACACTAACACAAGTGCGAAAAGTGGATTTTCCACACTATCACAAGTGCAAAAAGTGTTTTTTCCACACTAATACAAGTGCAAAAGTGGTTTCCTGCACCAACACAAGTGCGAAAAGTGGTTTTTCAACACAAACACAAGTGCGAAAAGTGGTTTTTCAACACTAACACAAGTGCGAAAAGTGGTTTTTCCACACTAATACAAGTGCAAAAGTGGTTTTCTGCACCAACACAAGTGCGAAAAGTGATTTTTCAACACTAACACAAGTGCGAAAAGTGGTTTTTCAACACTAACACAAGTGCGAAAAGTGGTTTTTCAACACTAACACAAGTGCGAAAAGTGGTTTTTCAACACTAACACAAGTGCAAAAAGTGGTTTTTCCACACTAATACAAGTGCAAAAGTGGTTTTCTGCACCAACACAAGTGCGAAAAGTGATTTTTCAACACTAACGCAAGTGCGAAAAGTGGTTTTCAACACTATCACAAGTGCAAAAGTTTTTTTTCCACACTAATACAAGTGCAAAAGTGGTTTCATGCACCAACACAAGTGCGAATGTGGTTTTTCAACACTAACACAAGTGCGAAAAGTGGTTTTTCAACACTAACACAAGTGCGAAAAGTGGTTTTTCAACACTATCACAAGTGCAAAAAGTGTTTTTTCCACACTAATACAAGTGCAAAAGTGGTTTCCTGCACCAACACAAGTGCGAAAAGTGGTTTTTCAACACTAACACAAGTGCGAAAAGTGGTTTTTCAACACTAACACAAGTGCGAAAAGTGGTTTTTCAACACTATCACAAGTGCAAAAAGTGTTCTTTCCACACTAATACAAGTGCAAAAGTGGTTTCCTGCACCAACACAAGTGCGAAAAGTGGTTTTTCAACACTAACACAAGTGCGAAAAGTGGTTTTTCAACACTAACACAAGTGCGAAAAGTGGTTTTTCAACACTATCACAAGTGCAAAAAGTGTTTTTTCCACACTAATACAAGTGCAAAAGCGGTTTCCTGCACCAACACAGGTGCGAAAAGTGGTTTTTCAACACTAACACAAGTGCGAAAAGTGGTTTTTCAACACTAACACAAGTGCGAAAAGTGGTTTTTCCACACTAATACAAGTGCAAAAGTGGTTTCCTGCACCAACACAAGTGCGAAAAGTGGTTTTTCAACACTAACACAAGTGCGAAAAGTGTTTTTTCAACACTAACACAAGTGCGAAAAGTGGTTTTTCAACACTAACACAAGTGCAAAAAGTGTTTTTTCCACACTAATACAAGTGCAAAAGTGGTTTCCTGCACCAACACAAGTGCGAAAAGTGGTTTTTCAACACTAACACAAGTGCGAAAAGTGGTTTTTCAACACTAACACAAGTGCGAAAAGTGGTTTTTCCACACTAATACAAGTGCAAAAGTGGTTTTCTGCACCAACACAAGTGCGAAGAGTGATTTTTCAACACTAACACAAGTGCGAAAAGGGTTTTTCAACACTATCACAAGTGCAAAAAGTGTTTTTTTCCACACTAATACAAGTGCAAAAGTGGTTTCCTGCACCAACACAAGTGCGAAAAGTGGTTTTCAACACTAACACAAGTGCGAAAAGTGGTTTTTCAACACTAACACAAGTGCGAAAAGTGGTTTTTCCACACTAATACAAGTGCAAAAGTGGTTTCCTGCACCAACACAAGTGCGAAAAGTGGTTTTTCAACACTAACACAAGTGCGAAAAGTGTTTTTTCAACACTAACACAAGTGCGAAAAGTGGTTTTTCAACACTAACACAAGTGCAAAAAGTGTTTTTTCCACACTAATACAAGTGCAAAAGTGGTTTCCTGCACCAACACAAGTGCGAAAAGTGGTTTTTCAACACTAACACAAGTGCGAAAAGTGGTTTTTCAACACTAACACAAGTGCGAAAAGTGGTTTTTCCACAATAATACAAGTGCAAAAGTGGTTTTCTGCACCAACACAAGTGCGAAAAGTGATTTTTCAACACTAACACAAGTGCGAAAAGTGGTTTTTCAACACTATCACAAGTGCAAAAAGTGTTTTTCCACACTAATACAAGTGCAAAAGTGGTTTCCTGCACCAACACAAGTGCGAAAAGTGGTTTTTCAACACTAACACAAGTGCGAAAAGTGGTTTTTCAACACTAACACAAGTGCGAAAAGTGGTTTTTCAACACTATCACAAGTGCAAAAAGTGTTTTTTCCACGCTAATACAAGTGCAAAAGTGGTTTCCTGCACCAACACAAGTGCGAAAAGTGGTTTTTCAACACTAACACAAGTGCGAAAAGTGGTTTTTCAACACTAACACAAGTGCGAAAAGTGGTTTTTCCACACTAATACAAGTGCAAAAGTGGTTTCCTGCACCAACACAAGTGCGAAAACTGGTTTTTCAACACTAACACAAGTGCGAAAAGTGGTTTTTCAACACTAACACAAGTGCGAAAAGTGGTTTTTCAACACTAACACAAGTGCGAAAAGTGTTTTTTCCACACTAATACAAGTGCAAAAGCGGTTTCCTGCACCAACACAAGTGCGAAAAGTGGTTTTTCAACACAAACACAAGTGCAAAAAGTGGTTTTTCAACACTATCACAAGTGCAAAAAGTGGTTTTTCAACACTAACACAAGTGCGAAAAGTGGTTTTTCCACACTAATACAAGTGCAAAAGTGGTTTCCTGCACCAACACAAGTGCGAAAACTGGTTTTTCAACACTAACACAAGTGCGAAAAGTGGTTTTTCAACACTAACACAAGTGCGAAAAGTGGTTTTTCAACACTAACACAAGTGCGAAAAGTGTTTTTTTCCACACTAATACAAGTGCAAAAGTGGTTTCCTGCACCAACACAAGTACGAAAAGTGGTTTTTCAACACTAACACAAGTGCAAAAAGTGGTTTTTCAACACTATCACAAGTGCAAAAAGTGTTTTTTCCACACTAATACAAGTGCAAAAGTGGTTTCCTGCACCAACACAAGTGCGAAAAGTGGTTTTTCAACACTAACACAAGTGCAAAAAGTGGTTTTTCAACACTAACACTAGTGCGAAAAGTGGTTTTTCCACACTAATACAAGTGCAAAAGTGGTTTTCTGCACCAACACAAGTGCGAAAAGTGATTTTTCAACACTAACACAAGTGCGAAAAGTGGTTTTTCAACACTAACACAAGTGCGAAAAGTGGTTTTTCAACACTAACACAAGTGCGAAAAGTGGTTTTTCCACACTAATACAAGTGCGAAAGTGGTTTTCTGCACCAACACAAGTGCGAAAAGTGATTTTTCAACACTAACGCAAGTGCGAAATGTGGTTTTTCAACACTATCACAAGTGCAAAAAGTGTTTTTTCCACACTAATACAAGTGCAAAAGTGGTTTCCTGCACCAACACGAGTGCGAAAAGTGCTTTTCAACACTAACACAAGTGCGAAAAGTGGTTTTTCAACACTATCACAAGTGCAAAAAGTGTTTTTGCCACACTAATACAAGTGCAAAAGTGGTTTCCTGCACCAACACAAGTGCGAAAAGTGGTTTTTCAACACTAACACAAGTGCGAAAAAGTGGTTTTTCAACACTAACACAAGTGCGAAAAGTGGTTTTTCCACACTAATACAAGTGCAAAAGTGGTTTCCTGCACCAACACAAGTGCGAAAACTGGTTTTTCAACACTAACACAAGTGCGAAAAGTGGTTTTTCAACACTAACACAAGTGCGAAAAGTGGTTTTTCAACATTAACACAAGCGCGAAAAGTGTTTTTCCACACTAATACAAGTGCAAAAGTGGTTTCCTGCACCAACACAAGTGCGAAAAGTGGTTTTTCAACACTAACACAAGTGCGAAAAGTGGTTTTTCAACACTAACACAAGTGCGAAAAGTGGTTTTTCAACACTATCACAAGTGCAAAAAGTGTTTTTCCACACTAATACAAGTGCAAAAGTGGTTTCCTGCACCAACACAAGTGCGAAAAGTGGTTTTTCAACACTAACACAAGTGCGAAAAGTGGTTTTTCAACACTAACACAAGTGCGAAAAGTGGATTTTCCACACTATCACAAGTGCAAAAAGTGTTTTTTCCACACTAATACAAGTGCAAAAGTGGTTTCCTGCACCAACACAAGTGCGAAAAGTGGTTTTTCAACACAAACACAAGTGCGAAAAGTGGTTTTTCAACACTAACACAAGTGCGAAAAGTGGTTTTTCCACACTAATACAAGTGCAAAAGTGGTTTTCTGCACCAACGCAAGTGCGAAAAGTGATTTTTCAACACTAACACAAGTGCGAAAAGTGGTTTTTCAACACTAACACAAGTGCGAAAAGTGGTTTTTCAACACTAACACAAGTGCGAAAAGTGGTTTTTCCACACTAATACAAGTGCAAAAGTGGTTTTCTGCACCAACACAAGTGCGAAAAGTGATTTTTCAACACTAACGCAAGTGCGAAAAGTGGTTTTTTCAACACTATCACAAGTGCAAAAAGTTTTTTTTCCACACTAATACAAGTGCAAAAGTGGTTTCATGCACCAACACAAGTGCGAAAAGTGGTTTTTCAACACTAACACAAGTGCGAAAAGTGGTTTTTCAACACTAACACAAGTGCGAAAAGTGGTTTTTCAACACTATCACAAGTGCAAAAAGTGGTTTTTCAACACTAACACAAGTGCGAAAAGTGGTTTTTCCACACTAATACAAGTGCAAAAGTGGTTTCCTGCACCAACACAAGTGCGAAAACTGGTTTTTCAACACTAACACAAGTGCGAAAAGTGGTTTTTCAACACTAACACAAGTGCGAAAAGTGGTTTTTCAACACTAACACAAGTGCGAAAAGTGTTTTTTCCACACTAATACAAGTGCAAAAGTGGTTTCCTGCACCAACACAAGTACGAAAACTGGTTTTTCAACACTAACACAAGTGCAAAAAGTGGTTTTTCAACACTATCACAAGTGCAAAAAGTGTTTTTTCCACACTAATACAAGTGCAAAAGTGGTTTCCTGCACCAACACAAGTGCGAAAAGTGGTTTTTCAACACTAACACAAGTGCGAAAAGTGGTTTTTCAACACTAACACTAGTGCGAAAAGTGGTTTTTCCACACTAATACAAGTGCAAAAGTGGTTTTCTGCACCAACACAAGTGCGAAAAGTGATTTTTCAACACTAACACAAGTGCGAAAAGTGGTTTTTCAACACTAACACAAGTGCGAAAAGTGGTTTTTCAACACTAACACAATTGCGAAAAGTGGTTTTTCCACACTAATACAAGTGCGAAAGTGGTTTTCTGCACCAACACAAGTGCGAAAATTGATTTTTCAACACTAACGCAAGTGCGAAATGTGGTTTTTCAACACTATCACAAGTGCAAAAAGTGTTTTTTCCACACTAATACAAGTGCAAAAGTGGTTTCCTGCACCAACACGAGTGCGAAAAGTGGTTTTTCAACACTAACACAAGTGCGAAAAGTGGTTTTTCAACACTATCACAAGTGCAAAAAGTGTTTTTGCCACACTAATACAAGTGCAAAAGTGGTTTCCTGCAACAACACAAGTGCGTAAAGTGGTTTTTCAACACTAACACAAGTGCGAAAAGTGGTTTTTCAACACTAACACAAGTGCGAAAAGTGTTTTTTCCACACTAATACAAGTGCAAAAGCGGTTTCCTGCACCAACACAAGTGCGAAAAGTGGTTTTTCAACACAAACACAAGTGCAAAAAGTGGTTTTTCAACACTATCACAAGTGCAAAAAGTGGTTTTTCAACACTAACACAAGTGCGAAAAGTGGTTTTTCCACACTAATACAAGTGCAAAAGTGGTTTCCTGCACCAACACAAGTGCGAAAACTGGTTTTTCAACACTAACACAAGTGCGAAAAGTGGTTTTTCAACACTAACACAAGTGTGAAAAGTGGTTTTTCAACACTAACACAAGTGCGAAAAGTGTTTTTTCCACACTAATACAAGTGCAAAAGTGGTTTCCTGCACCAACACAAGTACGAAAAGTGGTTTTTCAACACTAACACAAGTGCAAAAAGTGGTTTTTCAACACTATCACAAGTGCAAAAAGTGTTTTTTCCACACTAATACAAGTGCAAAAGTGGTTTCCTGCACCAACACAAGTGCGAAAAGTGGTTTTTCAACACTAACACAAGTGCAAAAAGTGGTTTTTCAACACTAACACTAGTGCGAAAAGTGGTTTTTCCACACTAATACAAGTGCAAAAGTGGTTTTCTGCACCAACACAAGTGCGAAAAGTGATTTTTCAACACTAACACAAGTGCGAAAAGTGGTTTTTCAACACTAACACAAGTGCGAAAAGTGGTTTTTCAACACTAACACAAGTGCGAAAAGTGGTTTTTCCACACTAATACAAGTGCGAAAGTGGTTTTCTGCACCAACACAAGTGCGAAAAGTGATTTTTCAACACTAACGCAAGTGCGAAATGTGGTTTTTCAACACTATCACAAGTGCAAAAAGTGTTTTTTCCACACTAATACAAATGCAAAAGTGGTTTCCTGCACCAACACGAGTGCGAAAAGTGCTTTTCAACACTAACACAAGTGCGAAAAGTGGTTTTTCGACACTATCACAAGTGCAAAAAGTGTTTTTGCCACACTAATACAAGTGCAAAAGTGGTTTCCTGCACCAACACAAGTGCGAAAAGTGGTTTTTCAACACTAACACAAGTGCGAAAAAGTGGTTTTTCAACACTAACACAAGTGCGAAAAGTGGTTTTTCCACACTAATACAAGTGCAAAAGTGGTTTCCTGCACCAACACAAGTGCGAAAACTGGTTTTTCAACACTAACACAAGTGCGAAAAGTGGTTTTTCAACACTAACACAAGTGCGAAAAGTGGTTTTTCAACACTAACACAAGCGCGAAAAGTGTTTTTTCCACACTAATACAAGTGCAAAAGTGGTTTCCTGCACCAACACAAGTGCGAAAAGTGGTTTTTCAACACTAACACAAGTGCGAAAAGTGGTTTTTCAACACTAACACAAGTGCGAAAAGTGGTTTTTCAACACTATCACAAGTGCAAAAAGTGTTTTTTCCACACTAATACAAGTGCAAAAGTGGTTTCCTGCACCAACACAAGTGCGAAAAGTGGTTTTTCAACACTAACACAAGTGCGAAAAGTGGTTTTTCAACACTAACACAAGTGCGAAAAGTGGATTTTCCACACTATCACAAGTGCAAAAAGTGTTTTTTCCACACTAATACAAGTGCAAAAGTGGTTTCCTGCACCAACACAAGTGCGAAAAGTGGTTTTTCAACACAAACACAAGTGCGAAAAGTGGTTTTTCAACACTAACACAAGTGCGAAAAGTGGTTTTTCCACACTAATACAAGTGCAAAAGTGGTTTTCTGCACCAACGCAAGTGCGAAAAGTGATTTTTCAACACTAACACAAGTGCGAAAAGTGGTTTTTCAACACTAACACAAGTGCGAAAAGTGGTTTTTCAACACTAACACAAGTGCGAAAAGTGGTTTTTCCACACTAATACAAGTGCAAAAGTGGTTTTCTGCACCAACACAAGTGCGAAAAGTGATTTTTCAACACTAACGCAAGTGCGAAAAGTGGTTTTTCAACACTATCACAAGTGCAAAAAGTTTTTTTTCCACACTAATACAAGTGCAAAAGTGGTTTCATGCACCAACACAAGTGCGAAAAGTGGTTTTTCAACACTAACACAAGTGCGAAAAGTGGATTTTCAACACTAACACAAGTGCGAAAAGTGGTTTTTCAACACTATCACAAGTGCAAAAAGTGGTTTTTCAACACTAACACAAGTGCGAAAAGTGGTTTTTCCACACTAATACAAGTGCAAAAGTGGTTTCCTGCACCAACACAAGTGCGAAAACTGGTTTTTCAACACTAACACAAGTGCGAAAAGTGGTTTTTCAACACTAACACAAGTGCGAAAAGTGGTTTTTCAACACTAACACAAGTGCGAAAAGTGTTTTTTCCACACTAATACAAGTGCAAAAGTGGTTTCCTGCACCAACACAAGTACGAAAAGTGGTTTTTCAACACTAACACAAGTGCAAAAAGTGGTTTTTCAACACTATCACAAGTGCAAAAAGTGTTTTTTCCACACTAATACAAGTGCAAAAGTGGTTTCCTGCACCAACACAAGTGCGAAAAGTGGTTTTTCAACACTAACACAAGTGCGAAAAGTGGTTTTTCAACACTAACACTAGTGCGAAAAGTGGTTTTTCCACACTAATACAAGTGCAAAAGTGGTTTTCTGCACCAACACAAGTGCGAAAAGTGATTTTTCAACACTAACACAAGTGCGAAAAGTGGTTTTTCAACACTAACACAAGTGCGAAAAGTGGTTTTTCAACACTAACACAAGTGCGAAAAGTGGTTTTTCCACACTAATACAAGTGCGAAAGTGGTTTTCTGCACCAACACAAGTGCGAAAATTGATTTTTCAACACTAACGCAAGTGCGAAATGTGGTTTTTCAACACTATCACAAGTGCAAAAAGTGTTTTTTCCACACTAATACAAGTGCAAAAGTGGTTTCCTGCACCAACACGAGTGCGAAAAGTGGTTTTTCAACACTAACACAAGTGCGAAAAGTGGTTTTTCAACACTATCACAAGTGCAAAAAGTGTTTTTGCCACACTAATACAAGTGCAAAAGTGGTTTCCTGCAACAACACAAGTGCGAAAAGTGGTTTTTCAACACTAACACAAGTGCGAAAAAGTGGTTTTTCAACACTAACACAAGTGCGAAAAGTGGTTTTTCCACACTAATACAAGTGCAAAAGTGGTTTCCTGCACCAACACAAGTGCGAAAACTGGTTTTTCAACACTAACACAAGTGCGAAAAGTGGTTTTTCAACACTAACACAAGTGCAAAAAGTGGTTTTTCAACACTAACACAAGCGCGAAAAGTGTTTTTTCCACACTAATACCAGTGCAAAAGTGGTTTCCTGCACCAACACAAGTGCGAAAAGTGGTTTTTCAACACTAACACAAGTGCAAAAAGTGGTTTTTCAACACTAACACAAGTGCGAAAAGTGGTTTTTCAACACTATCACAAGTGCAAAAAGTGTTTTTTCCACACTAATACAAGTGCAAAAGTGGTTTCCTGCACCAACACAAGTGCGAAAAGTGGTTTTTCAACACTAACACAAGTGCGAAAAGTGGTTTTTCAACACTAACACAAGTGCGAAAAGTGGATTTTCCACACTATCACAAGTGCAAAAAGTGTTTTTTCCACACTAATACAAGTGCAAAAGTGGTTTCCTGCACCAACACAAGTGCGAAAAGTGGTTTTTCAACACAAACACAAGTGCGAAAAGTGGTTTTTCAACACTAACACAAGTGCGAAAAGTGGTTTTTCCACACTAATACAAGTGCAAAAGTGGTTTTCTGCACCAACGCAAGTGCGAAAAGTGGTTTTTCAACACTAACACAAGTGCGAAAAGTGGTTTTTCAACACTAACACAAGTGCGAAAAGTGGTTTTTCCACACTAATACAAGTGCAAAAGTGGTTTTCTGCACCAACACAAGTGCGAAAAGTGATTTTTCAACACTAACGCAAGTGCGAAAAGTGGTTTTTCAACACTATCACAAGTGCAAAAAGGTTTTTTTCCACACTAATACAAGTGCAAAAGTGGTTTCATGCACCAACACAAGTGCGAAAAGTGGTTTTTCAACACTAACACAAGTGCGAAAAGTGGTTTTTCAACACTAACATAAGTGCGAAAAGTGGTTTTTCAACACTATCACAAGTGCAAAAAGTGTTTTTTCCACACTAATACAAGTGCAAAAGTGGTTTCCTGCACCAACACAAGTGCGAAAAGTGGTTTTTCAACACTAACACAAGTGCGAAAAGTGGTTTTTCAACACTAACACAAGTGCGAAAAGTGGTTTTTCAACACTAACACAAGTGCGAAAAGTGGTTTTTCCACACTAATACAAGTGCAAAAGTGGTTTTCTGCACCAACACAAGTGCGAAGTGTGATTTTTCAACACTAACACAAGTGCGAAAAGTGGTTTTTCAACACTATCACAAGTGCAAAAAGTGTTTTTTCCACACTAATACAAGTGCAAAAGTGGTTTCCTGCACCAACACAAGTGCGAAAAGTGGTTTTTCAACACTAACACAAGTGCGAAAAGTGGTTTTTCAACACTAACACAAGTGCGAAAAGTGGTTTTTCCACACTAATACAAGTGCAAAAGTGGTTTCCTGCACCAACACAAGTGCGAAAAGTGGTTTTTCAACACTAACACAAGTGCGAAAAGTGTTTTTTCAACACTAACACAAGTGCGAAAAGTGGTTTTTCAACACTAACACAAGTGCAAAAAGTGTTTTTTCCACACTAATACAAGTGCAAAAGTGGTTTCCTGCACCAACACAAGTGCGAAAAGTGGTTTTTCAACACTAACACAAGTGTGAAAAGTGGTTTTTCAACACTAACACAAGTGCGAAAAGTGGTTTTTCCACAATAATACAAGTGCAAAAGTGGTTTTCTGCACCAACACAAGTGCGAAAAGTGATTTTTCAACACTAACACAAGTGCGAAAAGTGGTTTTTCAACACTATCACAAGTGCAAAAAGTGTTTTTTCCACACTAATACAAGTGCAAAAGTGGTTTCCTGCACCAACACAAGTGCGAAAAGTGGTTTTTCAACACTAACACAAGTGCGAAAAGTGGTTTTTCAACACTAACACAAGTGCGAAAAGTGGTTTTTCAACACTATCACAAGTGCAAAATGTGTTTTTTCCACGCTAATACAAGTGCAAAAGTGGTTTCCTGCACCAACACAAGTGCGAAAAGTGGTTTTTCAACACTAACACAAGTGCGAAAAGTGGTTTTTCAACACTAACACAAGTGCGAAAAGTGGTTTTTCCACACTAATACAAGTGCAAAAGTGGTTTCCTGCACCAACACAAGTGCGAAAACTGGTTTTTCAACACCAACACAAGTGCGAAAAGTGGTTTTTCCACACTAATACAAGTGCAAAAGCGGTTTCCTGCACCAACACAAGTGCGAAACGTGGTTTTTCAACACAAACACAAGTGCAAAAAGTGGTTTTTCAACACTATCACAAGTGCAAAAAGTGGTTTTTCAACACTAACACAAGTGCGAAAAGTGGTTTTTCCACACTAATACAAGTGCAAAAGTGGTTTCCTGCACCAACACAAGTGCGAAAACTGGTTTTTCAACACTAACACAAGTGCGAAAAGTGGTTTTTCAACACTAACACAAGTGCGAAAAGTGGTTTTTCAACACTAACACAAGTGCGAAAAGTGTTTTTTCCACACTAATACAAGTGCAAAAGTGGTTTCCTGCACCAACACAAGTACGAAAAGTGGTTTTTCAACACTAACACAAGTGCAAAAAGTGGTTTTTCAACACTATCACAAGTGCAAAAAGTGTTTTTTCCACACTAATACAAGTGCAAAAGTGGTTTCCTGCATCAACACAAGTGCGAAAAGTGGTTTTTCAACACTAACACAAGTGCGAAAAGTGGTTTTTCAACACTAACACTAGTGCGAAAAGTGGTTTTTCCACACTAATACAAGTGCAAAAGTGGTTTTCTGCACCAACACAAGTGCGAAAAGTGATTTTTCAACACTAACACAAGTGCGAAAAGTGGTTTTTCAACACTAACACAAGTGCGAAAAGTGGTTTTTCAACACTAACACAAGTGCGAAAAGTGGTTTTTCCACACTAATACAAGTGCAAAAGTGGTTTTCTGCACCAACACAAGTGCGAAAAGTGATTTTTCAACACTAACGCAAGTGCGAAATGTGGTTTTTCAACACTATCACAAGTGCAAAAAGTGTTTTTTCCACACTAATACAAGTGCAAAAGTGGTTTCCTGCACCAACACGAGTGCGAAAAGTGGTTTTTCAACACTAACACAAGTGCGAAAAGTGGTTTTTCAACACTATCACAAGTGCAAAAAGTGTTTTTGCCACACTAATACAAGTGCAAAAGTGGTTTCCTGCACCAACACAAGTGCGAAAAGTGGTTTTTCAACACTAACACAAGTGCGAAAAAGTGGTTTTTCAACACTAACACAAGTGCGAAAAGTGGTTTTTCCACACTAATACAAGTGCAAAAGTGGTTTCCTGCACCAACACAAGTGCGAAAAGTGGTTTTTCAACACTAACACAAGTGCGAAAAGTGGTTTTTCAACACTAACACAAGTGCGAAAAGTGGTTTTTCAACACTATCACAAGTGCAAAAAGTGTTTTTTCCACACTAATACAAGTGCAAAAGTGGTTTCCTGCACCAACACAAGTGCGAAAAGTGGTTTTTCAACACTAACACAAGTGCGAAAAGTGGTTTTTCAACACTAACACAAGTGCGAAAAGTGGATTTTCCACACTATCACAAGTGCAAAAAGTGTTTTTTCCACACTAATACAAGTGCAAAAGTGGTTTCCTGCACCAACACAAGTGCGAAAAGTGGTTTTTCAACACAAACACAAGTGCGAAAAGTGGTTTTTCAACACTAACACAAGTGCGAAAAGTGGTTTTTCCACACTAATACAAGTGCAAAAGTGGTTTTCTGCACCAACGCAAGTGCGAAAAGTGATTTTTCAACACTAACACAAGTGCGAAAAGTGGTTTTTCAACACTAACACAAGTGCGAAAAGTGGTTTTTCAACACTAACACAAGTGCGAAAAGTGGTTTTTCCACACTAATACAAGTGCAAAAGTGGTTTTCTGCACCAACACAAGTGCGAAAAGTGATTTTTCAACACTAACGCAAGTGCGAAAAGTGGTTTTTCAACACTATCACAAGTGCAAAAAGTTTTTTTTCCACACTAATACAAGTGCAAAAGTGGTTTCATGCACCAACACAAGTGCGAAAAGTGGTTTTTCAACACTAACACAAGTGCGAAAAGTGGTTTTTCAACACTAACACAAGTGCGAAAAGTGGTTTTTCAACACTATCACAAGTGCAAAAAGTGTTTTTTCCACACTAATACAAGTGCAAAAGTGGTTTCCTGCACCAACACAAGTGCGAAAAGTGGTTTTTCAACACTAACACAAGTGCGAAAAGTGGTTTTTCAACACTAACACAAGTGTGAAAAGTGGTTTTTCAACACTAACACAAGTGCGAAAAGTGTTTTTTCCACACTAATACAAGTGCAAAAGTGGTTTCCTGCACCAACACAAGTACGAAAAGTGGTTTTTCAACACTAACACAAGTGCAAAAAGTGGTTTTTCAACACTATCACAAGTGCAAAAAGTGTTTTTTCCACACTAATACAAGTGCAAAAGTGGTTTCCTGCACCAACACAAGTGCGAAAAGTGGTTTTTCAACACTAACACAAGTGCGAAAAGTGGTTTTTCAACACTAACACTAGTGCGAAAAGTGGTTTTTCCACACTAATACAAGTGCAAAAGTGGTTTTCTGCACCAACACAAGTGCGAAAAGTGATTTTTCAACACTAACACAAGTGCGAAAAGTGGTTTTTCAACACTAACACAAGTGCGAAAAGTGGTTTTTCAACACTAACATAAGTGCGAAAAGTGGTTTTTCCACACTAATACAAGTGCAAAAGTGGTTTTCTGCACCAACACAAGTGCGAAAAGTGATTTTTCAACACTAACGCAAGTGCGAAATGTGGTTTTTCAACACTATCACAAGTGCAAAAAGTGTTTTTTCCACACTAATACAAGTGCAAAAGTGGTTTCCTGCACCAACACGAGTGCGAAAAGTGGTTTTTCAACACTAACACAAGTGCGAAAAGTGGTTTTTCAACACTAACACAAGTGCGAAAAGTGGTTTTTCAACACTAACATAAGTGCGAAAAGTGGTTTTTCCACACTAATACAAGTGCAAAAGCGGTTTCCTGCACCAACACAAGTGCGAAAAGTGGTTTTTCAACACAAACACAAGTGCAAAAAGTGGTTTTTCAACACTATCACAAGTGCAAAAAGTGGTTTTTCAACACTAACACAAGTGCGAAAAGTGGTTTTTCCACACTAATACAAGTGCAAAAGTGGTTTCCTGCACCAACACAAGTGCGAAAACTGGTTTTTCAACACTAACACAAGTGCGAAAAGTGGTTTTTCAACACTAACACAAGTGCGAAAAGTGGTTTTTCAACACTAACACAAGTGCGAAAAGTGTTTTTTCCACACTAATACAAGTGCAAAAGTGGTTTCCTGCACCAACACAAGTACGAAAAGTGGTTTTTCAACACTAACACAAGTGCAAAAAGTGGTTTTTCAACACTATCACAAGTGCAAAAAGTGTTTTTTCCACACTAATACAAGTGCAAAAGTGGTTTCCTGCACCAACACAAGTGCGAAAAGTGGTTTTTCAACACTAACACAAGTGCGAAAAGTGGTTTTTCAACACTAACACTAGTGCGAAAAGTGGTTTTTCCACACTAATACAAGTGCAAAAGTGGTTTTCTGCACCAACACAAGTGCGAAAAGTGATTTTTCAACACTAACACAAGTGCGAAAAGTGGTTTTTCAACACTAACACAAGTGCGAAAAGTGGTTTTTCAACACTAACACAAGTGCGAAAAGTGGTTTTTCCACACTAATACAAGTGCAAAAGTGGTTTTCTGCACCAACACAAGTGCGAAAAGTGATTTTTCAACACTAACGCAAGTGCGAAATGTGGTTTTTCAACTCTATCACAAGTGCAAAAAGTGTTTTTTCCACACTAATACAAGTGCAAAAGTGGTTTCCTGCACCAACACGAGTGCGAAAAGTGGTTTTTCAACACTAACACAAGTGCGAAAAGTGGTTTTTCAACACTATCACCAAGTGCAAAAAGTGTTTTTGCCACACTAATACAAGTGCAAAAGTGGTTTCCTGCACCAACACAAGTGCGAAAAGTGGTTTTTCAACACTAACACAAGTGCGAAAAAGTGGTTTTTCAACACTAACACAAGTGCGAAAAGTGGTTTTTCCACACTAATACAAGTGCAAAAGTGGTTTCCTGCACCAACACAAGTGCGAAAAGTGGTTTTTCAACACTAACACAAGTGCGAAAAGTGGTTTTTCAACACTAACACAAGTGCGAAAAGTGGTTTTTCAACACTATCACAAGTGCAAAAAGTGTTTTTTCCACACTAATACAAGTGCAAAAGTGGTTTCCTGCACCAACACAAGTGCGAAAAGTGGTTTTTCAACACTAACACAAGTGCGAAAAGTGGTTTTTCAACACTAACACAAGTGCGAAAAGTGGATTTTCCACACTATCACAAGTGCAAAAAGTGTTTTTTCCACACTAATACAAGTGCAAAAGTGGTTTCCTGCACCAACACAAGTGCGAAAAGTGGTTTTTCAACACAAACACAAGTGCGAAAAGTGGTTTTTCAACACTAACACAAGTGCGAAAAGTGGTTTTTCCACACTAATACAAGTGCAAAAGTGGTTTTCTGCACCAACGCAAGTGCGAAAAGTGATTTTTCAACACTAACACAAGTGCGAAAAGTGGTTTTTCAACACTAACACAAGTGCGAAAAGTGGTTTTTCAACACTAACACAAGTGCGAAAAGTGGTTTTTCCACACTAATACAAGTGCAAAAGTGGTTTTCTGCACCAACACAAGTGCGAAAAGTGATTTTTCAACACTAACGCAAGTGCGAAAAGTGGTTTTTCAACACTATCACAAGTGCAAAAAGTTTTTTTTCCACACTAATACAAGTGCAAAAGTGGTTTCATGCACCAACACAAGTGCGAAAAGTGGTTTTTCAACACTAACACAAGTGCGAAAAGTGGTTTTTCAACACTAACACAAGTGCGAAAAGTGGTTTTTCTACACTATAACAAGTGCAAAAAGTGTTTTTTCCACACTAATACAAGTGCAAAAGTGGTTTCCTGCACCAACACAAGTGCGAAAAGTGGTTTTTCAACACTAACACAAGTGCGAAAAGTGGTTTTTCAACACTAACACAAGTGTGAAAAGTGGTTTTTCAACACTAACACAAGTGCGAAAAGTGTTTTTTCCACACTAATACAAGTGCAAAAGTGGTTTCCTGCACCAACACAAGTACGAAAAGTGGTTTTTCAACACTAACACAAGTGCAAAAAGTGGTTTTTCAACACTATCACAAGTGCAAAAAGTGTTTTTTCCACATTAATACAAGTGCAAAAGTGGTTTCCTGCACCAACACAAGTGCGAAAAGTGGTTTTTCAACACTAACACAAGTGCGAAAAGTGGTTTTTCAACACTAACACTAGTGCGAAAAGTGGTTTTTCCACACTAATACAAGTGCAAAAGTGGTTTTCTGCACCAACACAAGTGCGAAAAGTGATTTTTCAACACTAACACAAGTGCGAAAAGTGGTTTTTCAACACTAACACAAGTGCGAAAAGTGGTTTTTCAACACTAACATAAGTGCGAAAAGTGGTTTTTCCACACTAATACAAGTGCAAAAGTGGTTTTCTGCACCAACACAAGTGCGAAAAGTGATTTTTCAACACTAACGCAAGTGCGAAATGTGGTTTTTCAACACTATCACAAGTGCAAAAAGTGTTTTTTCCACACTAATACAAGTGCAAAAGTGGTTTCCTGCACCAACACGAGTGCGAAAAGTGGTTTTTCAACACTAACACAAGTGCAAAAAGTGGTTTTTCAACACTATCACAAGTGCAAAAAGTGTTTTTGCCACACTAATACAGGTGCAAAAGTGGTTTCCTGCACCAACACAAGTGCGAAAAGTGGTTTTTCAACACTAACACAAGTGCGAAAAAGTGGTTTTTCAACACTAACACAAGTGCGAAAAGTGGTTTTTCCACACTAATACAAGTGCAAAAGTGGTTTCCTGCACCAACACAAGTGCGAAAACTGGTTTTTCAACACTAACACAAGTGCGAAAAGTGGTTTTTCAACACTAACACAAGTGCGAAAAGTGGTTTTTCAACACTAACACAAGTGCGAAAAGTGTTTTTTCCACACTAATACAAGTGCAAAAGTGGTTTCCTGCACCAACACAAGTGCGAAAAGTGGTTTTTCAACACTAACACAAGTGCGAAAAGTGGTTTTTCAACACTAA
Source organism: Myxine glutinosa (assembly GCF_964187855.1). Lineage (NCBI taxonomy): Eukaryota > Metazoa > Chordata > Myxini > Myxiniformes > Myxinidae > Myxine > Myxine glutinosa. Next base: position 90,059 of record NW_027617755.1, read on the forward strand.
CACAAGTGTGAAAAGTGGTTTTTCAACACTAACACAAGTGCGAAAAGTGTTTTTTCCACACTAATACAAGTGCAAAAGTGGTTTCCTGCACCAACACAAGTACGAAAAGTGGTTTTTCAACACTAACACAAGTGCAAAAAGTGGTTTTTCAACACTATCACAAGTGCAAAAAGTGTTTTTTCCACACTAATACAAGTGCAAAAGTGGTTTCCTGCACCAACACAAGTGCGAAAAGTGGTTTTTCAACACTAACACAAGTGCGAAAAGTGGTTTTTCAACACTAACACTAGTGCGAAAAGTGGTTTTTCCACACTAATACAAGTGCAAAAGTGGTTTTCTGCACCAACACAAGTGCGAAAAGTGATTTTTCAACACTAACACAAGTGCGAAAAGTGGTTTTTCAACACTAACACAAGTGCGAAAAGTGGTTTTTCAACACTAACATAAGTGCGAAAAGTGGTTTTTCCACACTAATACAAGTGCAAAAGTGGTTTTCTGCACCAACACAAGTGCGAAAAGTGATTTTTCAACACTAACGCAAGTGCGAAATGTGGTTTTTCAACACTATCACAAGTGCAAAAAGTGTTTTTTCCACACTAATACAAGTGCAAAAGTGGTTTCCTGCACCAACACGAGTGCGAAAAGTGGTTTTTCAACACTAACACAAGTGCGAAAAGTGGTTTTTCAACACTATCACAAGTGCAAAAAGTGTTTTTGCCACACTAATACAAGTGCAAAAGTGGTTTCCTGCACCAACACAAGTGCGAAAAGTGGTTTTTCAACACTAACACAAGTGCGAAAAAGTGGTTTTTCAACACTAACACAAGTGCGAAAAGTGGTTTTTCCACACTAATACAAGTGCAAAAGTGGTTTCCTGCACCAACACAAGTGCGAAAACTGGTTTTTCAACACTAACACAAGTGCGAAAAGTGGTTTTTCAACACTAACACAAGTGCGAAAAGTGGTTTTTCAACACTAACACAAGTGCGAAAAGTGTTTTTTCCACACTAATACAAGTGCAAAAGTGGTTTCCTGCACCAACACAAGTGCGAAAAGTGGTTTTTCAACACTAACACAAGTGCAAAAAGTGGTTTTTCAACACTATCACAAGTGCAAAAAGTGTTTTTTCCACACTAATACAAGTGCAAAAGTGGTTTCCTGCACCAACACAAGTGCGAAAAGTGGTTTTTCAACACTAACACAAGTGCGAAAAGTGGTTTTTCAACACTAACACAAGTGCGAAAAGTGGTTTTTCAACACTAACACAAGTGCGAAAAGTGTTTTTTCCACACTAATACAAGTGCAAAAGTGGTTTCCTGCACCAACACAAGTGCGAAAAGTGGTTTTTCAACACTAACACAAGTGCAAAAAGTGGTTTTTCAACACTATCACAAGTGCAAAAAGTGTTTTTTCCACACTAATACAAGTGCAAAAGTGGTTTCCTGCACCAACACAAGTGCGAAAAGTGGTTTTTCAACACTAACACAAGTGCGAAAAGTGGTTTTTCCACACTAATACAAGTGCAAAAGTGGTTTCCTGCACCAACACAAGTGCGAAAAGTGGTTTTTCAACACTAACACAAGTGCAAAAAGTGGTTTTTCAACACTAACACAAGTGCGAAAAGTGTTTTTTACACACTAATACAAGTGCAAAAGTGGTTTCCTGCACCAACACAAGTGCGAAAAGTGGTTTTTCAACACTAACACAAGTGCGAAAAGTGGTTTTTCAACACTAACACAAGTGTGAAAAGTGGTTTTTCAACACTAACACAAGTGCGAAAAGTGTTTTTTCCACACTAATACAAGTGCAAAAGTGGTTTCCTGCACCAACACAAGTACGAAAAGTGGTTTTTCAACACTAACACAAGTGCAAAAAGTGGTTTTTCAACACTATCACAAGTGCAAAAAGTGTTTTTTCCACACTAATACAAGTGCAAAAGTGGTTTCCTGCACCAACACAAGTGCGAAAAGTGGTTTTTCAACACTAACACAAGTGCGAAAAGTGGTTTTTCAACACTAACACTAGTGCGAAAAGTGGTTTTTCCACACTAATACAAGTGCAAAAGTGGTTTTCTGCACCAACACAAGTGCGAAAAGTGATTTTTCAACACTAACACAAGTGCGAAAAGTGGTTTTTCAACACTAACACAAGTGCGAAAAGTGGTTTTTCAACACTATCACAAGTGCAAAAAGTGTTTTTTCCACACTAATACAAGTGCAAAAGTGGTTTCCTGCACCAACACAAGTGCGAAAAGTGGTTTTTCAACACTAACACAAGTGCGAAAAGTGGTTTTTCAACACTAACACAAGTGCGAAAAGTGGATTTTCCACACTATCACAAGTGCAAAAAGTGTTTTTTCCACACTAATACAAGTGCAAAAGTGGTTTCCTGCACCAACACAAGTGCGAAAAGTGGTTTTTCAACACAAACACAAGTGCGAAAAGTGGTTTTTCAACACTAACACAAGTGCGAAAAGTGGTTTTTCCACACTAATACAAGTGCAAAAGTGGTTTTCTGCACCAACGCAAGTGCGAAAAGTGATTTTTCAACACTAACACAAGTGCGAAAAGTGGTTTTTCAACACTAACACAAGTGCGAAAAGTGGTTTTTCAACACTAACACAAGTGCGAAAAGTGGTTTTTCCACACTAATACAAGTGCAAAAGTGGTTTTCTGCACCAACACAAGTGCGAAAAGTGATTTTTCAACACTAACGCAAGTGAGAAAAGTGGTTTTTCAACACTATCACAAGTGCAAAAAGTTTTTTTTCCACACTAATACAAGTGCAAAAGTGGTTTCATGCACCAACACAAGTGCGAAAAGTGGTTTTTCAACACTAACACAAGTGCGAAAAGTGGTTTTTCAACACTAACACAAGTGCGAAAAGTGGTTTTTCAACACTATCACAAGTGCAAAAAGTGTTTTTTCCACACTAATACAAGTGCAAAAGTGGTTTCCTGCACCAACACAAGTGCGAAAAGTGGTTTTTCAACACTAACACAAGTGCGAAAAGTGGTTTTTCAACACTAACACAAGTGTGAAAAGTGGTTTTTCAACACTAACACAAGTGCGAAAAGTGTTTTTTCCACACTAATACAAGTGCAAAAGTGGTTTCCTGCACCAACACAAGTACGAAAAGTGGTTTTTCAACACTAACACAAGTGCAAAAAGTGGTTTTTCAACACTATCACAAGTGCAAAAAGTGTTTTTTCCACACTAATACAAGTGCAAAAGTGGTTTCCTGCACCAACACAAGTGCGAAAAGTGGTTTTTCAACACTAACACAAGTGCGAAAAGTGGTTTTTCAACACTAACACTAGTGCGAAAAGTGGTTTTTCCACACTAATACAAGTGCAAAAGTGGTTTTCTGCACCAACACAAGTGCGAAAAGTGATTTTTCAACACTAACACAAGTGCGAAAAGTGGTTTTTCAACACTAACACAAGTGCGAAAAGTGGTTTTTCAACACTAACATAAGTGCGAAAAGTGGTTTTTCCACACTAATACAAGTGCAAAAGTGGTTTTCTGCACCAACACAAGTGCGAAAAGTGATTTTTCAACACTAACGCAAGTGCGAAATGTGGTTTTTCAACACTATCACAAGTGCAAAAAGTGTTTTTTCCACACTAATACAAGTGCAAAAGTGGTTTCCTGCACCAACACGAGTGCGAAAAGTGGTTTTTCAACACTAACACAAGTGCGAAAAGTGGTTTTTCAACACTATCACAAATGCAAAAAGTGTTTTTGCCACACTAATACAAGTGTAAAAGTGGTTTCCTGCACCAACACAAGTGCGAAAAGTGGTTTTTCAACACTAACACAAGTGCGAAAAAGTGGTTTTTCAACACTAACACAAGTGCGAAAAGTGGTTTTTCCACACTAATACAAGTGCAAAAGTGGTTTCCTGCACCAACACAAGTGCGAAAACTGGTTTTTCAACACTAACACAAGTGCGAAAAGTGGTTTTTCAACACTAACACAAGTGCGAAAAGTGGTTTTTCAACACTAACACAAGTGCGAAAAGTGTTTTTTCCACACTAATACAAGTGCAAAAGTGGTTTCCTGCACCAACACAAGTGCGAAAAGTGGTTTTTCAACACTAACACAAGTGCGAAAAGTGGTTTTTCAACACTAACACAAGTGTGAAAAGTGGTTTTTCAACACTAACACAAGTGCGAAAAGTGTTTTTTCCACACTAATACAAGTGCAAAAGTGGTTTTCTGCACCAACACAAGTGCGAAAAGTGGTTTTTCAACACTAACACAAGTGCGAAAAGTGGTTTTTCAACACTAACACTAGTGCGAAAAGTGGTTTTTCCACACTAATACAAGTGCAAAAGTGGTTTTCTGCACCAACACAAGTGCGAAAAGTGATTTTTCAACACTAACACAAGTGCGAAAAGTGGTTTTTCAACACTAACACAAGTGCGAAAAGTGGTTTTTCAACACTATCACAAGTGCAAAAAGTGTTTTTTCCACACTAATACAAGTGCAAAAGTGGTTTCCTGCACCAACACAAGTGCGAAAAGTGGTTTTTCAACACTAACACAAGTGCGAAAAGTGGTTTTTCAACACTAACACAAGTGCGAAAAGTGGATTTTCCACACTATCACAAGTGCAAAAAGTGTTTTTTCCACACTAATACAAGTGCAAAAGTGGTTTCCTGCACCAACACAAGTGCGAAAAGTTGTTTTTCAACACAAACACAAGTGCGAAAAGTGGTTTTTCAACACTAACACAAGTGCGAAAAGTGGTTTTTCCACACTAATACAAGTGCAAAAGTGGTTTTCTGCACCAACGCAAGTGCGAAAAGTGATTTTTCAACACTAACACAAGTGCGAAAAGTGGTTTTTCAACACTAACACAAGTGCGAAAAGTGGTTTTTCAACACTAACACAAGTGCGAAAAGTGGTTTTTCCACACTAATACAAGTGCAAAAGTGGTTTTCTGCACCAACACAAGTGCGAAAAGTGATTTTTCAACACTAACGCAAGTGCGAAAAGTGGTTTTTCAACACTATCACAAGTGCAAAAAGTTTTTTTTCCACACTAATACAAGTGCAAAAGTGGTTTCATGCACCAACACAAGTGCGAAAAGTGGTTTTTCACCACTAACACAAGTGCGAAAAGTGGTTTTTCAACACTAACACAAGTGCGAAAAGTGGTTTTTCAACACTATCACAAGTGCAAAAAGTGTTTTTTCCACACTAATACAAGTGCAAAAGTGGTTTCCTGCACCAACACAAGTGCGAAAAGTGGTTTTTCAACACTAACACAAGTGCGAAAAGTGGTTTTTCAACACTAACACAAGTGTGAAAAGTGGTTTTTCAACACTAACACAAGTGCGAAAAGTGTTTTTTCCACGCTAATACAAGTGCAAAAGTGGTTTCCTGCACCAACACAAGTACGAAAAGTGGTTTTTCAACACTAACACAAGTGCAAAAAGTGGTTTTTCAACACTATCACAAGTGCAAAAAGTGTTTTTTCCACACTAATACAAGTGCAAAAGTGGTTTCCTGCACCAACACAAGTGCGAAAAGTGGTTTTTCAACACTAACACAAGTGCGAAAAGTGGTTTTTCAACACTAACACTAGTGCGAAAAGTGGTTTTTCCACACTAATACAAGTGCAAAAGTGGTTTTCTGCACCAACACAAGTGCGAAAAGTGATTTTTCAACACTAACACAAGTGCGAAAAGTGGTTTTTCAACACTAACACAAGTGCGAAAAGTGGTTTTTCAACACTAACATAAGTGCGAAAAGTGGTTTTTCCACACTAATACAAGTGCAAAAGTGGTTTTCTGCACCAACACAAGTGCGAAAAGTGATTTTTCAACACTAACGCAAGTGCGAAATGTGGTTTTTCAACACTATCACAAGTGCAAAAAGTGTTTTTTCCACACTAATACAAGTGCAAAAGTGGTTTCCTGCACCAACACGAGTGCGAAAAGTGGTTTTTCAACACTAACACAAGTGCGAAAAGTGGTTTTTCAACACTATCACAAGTGCAAAAAGTGTTTTTGCCACACTAATACAAGTGCAAAAGTGGTTTCCTGCACCAACACAAGTGCGAAAAGTGGTTTTTCAACACTAACACAAGTGCGAAAAAGTGGTTTTTCAACACTAACACAAGTGCGAAAAGTGGTTTTTCCACACTAATACAAGTGCAAAAGTGGTTTCCTGCACCAACACAAGTGCGAAAACTGGTTTTTCAACACTAACACAAGTGCGAAAAGTGGTTTTTCAACACTAACACAAGTGCGAAAAGTGGTTTTTCAACACTAACACAAGTGCGAAAAGTGTTTTTTCCACACTAATACAAGTGCAAAAGTGGTTTCCTGCACCAACACAAGTGCGAAAAGTGGTTTTTCAACACTAACACAAGTGCGAAAAGTGGTTTTTCAACACTAACACAAGTGTGAAAAGTGGTTTTTCAACACTAACACAAGTGCGAAAAGTGTTTTTTCCACACTAATACAAGTGCAAAAGTGGTTTCCTGCACCAACACAAGTACGAAAAGTGGTTTTTCAACACTAACACAAGTGCAAAAAGTGGTTTTTCAACACTATCACAAGTGCAAAAAGTGTTTTTTCCACACTAATACAAGTGCAAAAGTGGTTTCCTGCACCAACACAAGTGCGAAAAGTGGTTTTTCAACACTAACACAAGTGCGAAAAGTGGTTTTTCAACACTAACACTAGTGCGAAAAGTGGTTTTTCCACACTAATACAAGTGCAAAAGTGGTTTTCTGCACCAACACAAGTGCGAAAAGTGATTTTTCAACACTAACACAAGTGCGAAAAGTGGTTTTTCAACACTAACACAAGTGCGAAAAGTGGTTTTTCAACACTAACATAAGTGCGAAAAGTGGTTTTTCCACACTAATACAAGTGCAAAAGTGGTTTTCTGCACCAACACAAGTGCGAAAAGTGATTTTTCAACACTAACGCAAGTGCGAAATGTGGTTTTTCAACACTATCACAAGTGCAAAAAGTGTTTTTTCCACACTAATACAAGTGCAAAAGTGGTTTCCTGCACCAACACGAGTGCGAAAAGTGGTTTTTCAACACTAACACAAGTGCGAAAAGTGGTTTTTCAACACTATCACAAGTGCAAAAAGTGTTTTTGCCACACTAATACAAGTGCAAAAGTGGTTTCCTGCACCAACACAAGTGTGAAAAGTGGTTTTTCAACACTAACACAAGTGCGAAAAAGTGGTTTTTCAACACTAACACAAGTGCGAAAAGTGGTTTTTCCACACTAATACAAGTGCAAAAGTGGTTTCCTGCACCAACACAAGTGCGAAAACTGGTTTTTCAACACTAACACAAGTGCGAAAAGTGGTTTTTCAACACTAACACAAGTGCGAAAAGTGGTTTTTCAACACTAACACAAGTGCGAAAAGTGTTTTTTCCACACTAATACAAGTGCAAAAGTGGTTTCCTGCACCAACACAAGTGCGAAAAGTGGTTTTTCAACACTAACACAAGTGCAAAAAGTGGTTTTTCAACACTATCACAAGTGCAAAAAGTGTTTTTTCCACACTAATACAAGTGCAAAAGTGGTTTCCTGCACCAACACAAGTGCGAAAAGTGGTTTTTCAACACTAACACAAGTGCGAAAAGTGGTTTTTCAACACTAACACAAGTGCGAAAAGTGGTTTTTCAACACTAACACAAGTGCGAAAAGTGTTTTTTCCACACTAATACAAGTGCAAAAGTGGTTTCCTGCACCAACACAAGTGCGAAAAGTAGTTTTTCAACACTAACACAAGTGCAAAAAGTGGTTTTTCAACACTATCACAAGTGCAAAAAGTGTTTTTTCCACACTAATACAAGTGCAAAAGTGGTTTCCTGCACCAACACAAGTGCGAAAAGTGGTTTTTCAACACTAACACAAGTGCGAAAAGTGGTTTTTCCACACTAATACAAGTGCAAAAGTGGTTTCCTGCACCAACACAAGTGCGAAAAGTGGTTTTTCAACACTAACACAAGTGCAAAAAGTGGTTTTTCAACACTAACACAAGTGCGAAAAGTGTTTTTTCCACACTAATACAAGTGCAAAAGTGGTTTCCTGCACCAACACAAGTGCGAAAAGTGGTTTTTCAACACTAACACAAGTGCGAAAAGTGGTTTTTCAACACTAACACAAGTGTGAAAAGTGGTTTTTCAACACTAACACAAGTGCGAAAAGTGTTTTTTCCACACTAATACAAGTGCAAAAGTGGTTTCCTGCACCAACACAAGTACGAAAAGTGGTTTTTCAACACTAACACAAGTGCAAAAAGTGGTTTTTCAACACTATCACAAGTGCAAAAAGTGTTTTTTCCACACTAATACAAGTGCAAAAGTGGTTTCCTGCACCAACACAAGTGCGAAAAGTGGTTTTTCAACACTAACACAAGTGCGAAAAGTGGTTTTTCAACACTAACACTAGTGCGAAAAGTGGTTTTTCCACACTAATACAAGTGCAAAAGTGGTTTTCTGCACCAACACAAGTGCGAAAAGTGATTTTTCAACACTAACACAAGTGCGAAAAGTGGTTTTTCAACACTAACACAAGTGCGAAAAGTGGTTTTTCAACACTAACATAAGTGCGAAAAGTGGTTTTTCCACACTAATACAAGTGCAAAAGTGGTTTTCTGCACCAACACAAGTGCGAAAAGTGATTTTTCAACACTAACGCAAGTGCGAAATGTGGTTTTTCAACACTATCACAAGTGCAAAAAGTGTTTTTTCCACACTAATACAAGTG
>NW_027617756.1:0-20000 GCF_964187855.1 Myxine glutinosa
GATTTTTCATTTGTCTGTTTGTCTGTCTGTCTGTTTGTCTGTCTGTTTGCAGCACTGCGTCTACACCGTTGCACGGAGAATCGCCAAACTTTGCACACATATTGGTCTTGCCCTGGAATAGACTGTGCCCAATTGATGACGTCATCGGTGACGTGGTTCGGCCGCCATCTTGGAAAAACGGCAAAACTTTGCACCACTATATAGTGGAGCAAAGTTTTGCCCGTTTTTCCAAGATGGCGGCCGACCACGTGACATATGACGTCATCATTAACATATTTTATTCCCCATGGAGAGTTCTTTACAATGAGCCATGTCTCAATTTTTTCTATTCAGAACTTTCAGAGATATGGAGGTGCAAAGTTTTTCGTTTTTTTCCAAGATGGCGGCCGAACCACGTCACCGATGACGTCATCAATTGGGCACAGTCTATTCCAGGGCAAGACCAATATGTGTGCAAAGTTTGGCGATTCTACGTGCAACGGTGTAGACGCAGTGCTGCAAACAGACAGACAAACAGACAAACAGATGAAAAATCGGTCAGAGACCGAGGACTTGCCGGAATGTACTCTTTTATCGGCCATTTAAGACAAATATGGCGTCCGAACCACGTGATAGATGACGTCATCATTAACATATATTATTCCCCATGGAGAGTTCTTCACAAAGAGCCATGTCTCAACTTTTTCTATTCAGCACTTTTGGAGATATGGAGGTGCTACGTTTTTCGGTTTTTCCAAGATGGCAGCCGAACCACGTGACCTATGATGTCATCATTAACATATTTTTATTCCCCATGGAGAGTTCTTTACAATGAGCCATGTCTCAATTTTTTCTATTCAGCACTTTCAGAGATATGGAGGTGCACAATTTTTCGGTTTTTCCAAGATGGCGGCCGAACCACGTGACATATGACGTCATCATTAACATATTTTATTCCCCATTGAGAGTTCTTTACAATGAGCCATGTCTCAATTTTTTCCATTCTGCACTTTTGGAGATATAGTGGTGCAAAGTTTTCCCATTTTTCCAAGATGGCGGCCGAACCACGTGACCGATGGCGTCATCATTAACATATTTTATTCCCCATGGAGAGTTCTTTACAATGAGCCATGTCTCAATTTTTTCTGTTCAGCACTTTTGGAGATTTTGTGGTGCAAAGTTTTGCCGTTTTTCCAAGATGGCGGCCGACCACGTGACTGATGACGTCATCATTTACATATTTTATTCCCCATGGAGAGTTCTTTACAATGAGCCATGTCTCAATTTTTTCTGTTCAGCACTTTTGGAGATATAGTGGTGCAAATTTTTGCCGTTTTTCCAAGATGGCGGCCGACCACGTGACATATGACGTCATCATTAACATATTTTATTCCCCATGGAGAGTTCTTTACAATGAGCCATGTCTCAATTTTTTCTGTTCAGTACTTTCGGAGATATAGAGGTGCAAATTTATTCGGTTTTTCCAAGATGGCGGCCGAACCACGTCACTGATGACGTCATCATTGAGGCACAGTATATTAGAGGGCAAGACCATTATGTGTGCAAAGTTTGGCGATTCTCCGTGCAACGGTGTAGACGCAGTGCTGCAAACAGACAAACAGACAGACAAACAGACAGATGAAAAATCGGTCAGAGACCGAGGACTTGCCGGAATGTACTTTTTTATCGGCCATTTAGAACAAATATGGCGGCCGAACTACATGATACATGACGTCATCATTAACATATTTTATTCCCCATGGAGAGTTCTTTACAATGAGCCATCTCTCAATTTTTTCCATTCTGCACTTTTGGAGATATAGAGGTGCAAAGTTTTGCCGTTTTTCCAAGATGGCGGCCGAACCACGTGACATCTGACGTCATCATTAACATATTTTATTCCCCATGGAGAGTTCTTTACAATGAGCCATGCCTCAATTTTTTCTATTCAGGACTTTTGGAGATGTGGAGGTGCAGAGTTTTTCGGTTTTTCAAAGATGGCGGCCGAACCACGTGACTGATGACGTCATCATTAACATATTTTATTCCCCATGGAGAGTTCTTTACAATGAGCCATGTCTCAATTTTTTCTGTTCAGCACTTTTGGAGATATAGTGGTGCAAAGTTTTGCCGTTTTTCCAAGATGGCGACCGACCACGTGACATATGACATCATCATTAACATATTTTATTCCCCATGGAGAGTTCTTTACAATGAGCCATGTCTCAATTTTTTCTGTTCAGTACTTTCGGAGATATAGAGGTGCAAATTTATTCGGTTTTTCCAAGATGGCGGCCGAACCACGTCACTGATGACGTCATCATTGAGGCACAGTATATTAGAGGGCAAGACCATTATGTGTGCAAAGTTTGGCGATTCTCCGTGCAACGGTGTAGACGCAGTACTGCAAACAGACAAACAGACAGACAAACAGACAGACAAACAGACAGACAGACAAACAAACGAACAGATCAACATACTTGCCGGAAAATTTTTCCGGCAAGTAACAAACAGACAGACAGACAAACAAACGAACAGATCAACATACTTGCCGGAAAATTTTTCCGGCAAGTAATGAAAAATCGGTCAGAGACCGAGGACTTGCCGGAGTGTACTTTTTTATCGGCCATTTAGAACAAATATGGCGGCTGAACCACGTGATAGATGATGTCATCATTAACATATTTTATTCCCCATGGAGAGTTCTTTACAATGAGCCATGTCTCAATTTTTTCTGCTCAGCACTTTTGGAGATATAGAGGTGCAAAGTTTTGCCGTTTTTCCAAGATGGCGGCCGAACCACGTGACATCTGACGTCATCATTAACATATTTTATTCCCCATGGACATTTCTTTCCAATGAGCCATGTCTCAATTTTTTCTGTTCAGCACTTTCGGAGATATAGAGGTGCAAAGCTTTTCCAAGATGGCGGCCGAACCACGTGACCTATGACGTCATCATTAACATATTTTATTTCCCATGGACATTTCTTTCCAATGAGCCATGTCTCAATTTTTTCTGTTCAGCACTTTCGGAGATATAGAGGTGCAAAGCTTTTCCAAGATGGCGGCCGAACCACGTGACCGATGACGTCATCATTAACATTTTTTATTCCACATGGAGAGTTCTTTACAATGAGCCATGCCTCAATTTTTTCTATTCAGGACTTTTGGAGATGTGGAGGTGCAGAGTTTTTCGGTTTTTCCAAGATGGCGGCTGAACCACGTGACCGATGACGTCATCATTAACATATTTTATTCCCCATGGAGGATTCTTTACAATGAGCCATGTCTCAATTTTTTCTATTCAGCACTTTTGGACACATAGAGGTGCTAAGTTTTTCGGTTTTTCCAAGATGGCGGCCGAACCACGTGACCGATGATATCATCATTAACATATTTTATTCCCCATGGAGAGTTCTTTACAATGAGCCATGTCTCAATTTTTTCTATTCAGCACTTTCGGAGATATGGAGGTGCAAAGTTTTTCGGTTTTTCCAAGATGGCGGCCGAACCACGTGACTGATGACGTCATCAGTAACATATTTTATTCCCCATGGAGAGATATTTACAATGAGCCATGTCTCAATTTTTTCTGTTCAGCACTTTCGGAGATATGGAGGTGTAAAGTTTTTCGGTTTTTCCAAGATGGCGGCCGAACCACGTGACCTATGACGTCATCATTAACATATTTTATGCCCCATGGACATTTCTTTCCAATGAGCCATGTCTCAATTTTTTCTGTTCAGCACTTTCGGAGATATAGAGGTGCAAAGCTTTTCCAAGATGGCGGCCGAACCACGTGACCGATGACGTCATCATTAACATTTTTTATTCCACATGGAGAGTTCTTTACAATGAGCCATGTCTCAATTTTTTCTATTCAGTACTTTCAGAGATATGGAGGTGCAAAGTTTTGCCGTTTTTCCAAGATGGCGGCCGAACCACGTGACATATGACATCATCATTAACATATTTTATTCCCCATGGGGAGTTCTTTACAATGAGCCATGTCTCAATTTTTTCTGTTCAGCACTTTTGGAGATTTCGTGGTGCAAAGTTTTGCCGTTTTTCCAAGATGGCAGCCCACCACGTGACCGGTGACGTCATCATTAACATATTTTATTCCCCATGGAGAGTTCATTACAATGAGCCGTGTCTCAATTTTTTCTATTCAGTACTTTCAGAGATATGGAGGTGCAAAGTTTTGCCGTTTTTCCAAGATGGCGGCCGACCACGTGACATATGACGTCATCATTAACCTATTTTATTCTGCATGGAGAGTTCTTTACAATGAGCCATGTCTCAATTTTTTCTGTTCAGCACTTTTGGAGATTTCGTGGTGCAAAGTTTTGCCATTTTTCCAAGATGGCGGCCGACCACGTGACATATGACCTCATCATTTACTTATTTTATTCCCCATGGAGAGTTCTTTACAATGAGCCATGTAGCAATTTTTTCTGTTCAGTACTTTCGGAGATATAGAGGTGCAATTTTTTTTCGGTTTTTCCAAGATGGCCGCCGAACCACGTGACTGATGACGTCATCATTAACATATTTTATTCCCCATGGACAGTTCTTTACAATGAGCCATGTCTCAAGTTTTTCTATTCAGCACTTTCGGAGATATGGAGGTGCAAATTTTTTCAAAGATGGCGGCCGAACCACGTGACCGATGACGTCATCATTTGGGCACAGTATATTAGAGGGCAAGCCAAATAAGTGTGCAAAGTTTGGCTATTCTACGTATAGAAAGATTCTACATATAGAAAGTTTTGCGGTTTTTCCAAGATGGCGGCCGAACCACGTGACCAATGACGTCATCATTAACATATTTTATTCCCCATCTAGAGTTCTTTACAATGAGCCATGTCTCAATTTTTTCTGTTCAGTACTTTCGGAGATATAGAAGTGCAAAGTTTTTCGGTTTTTCCAAGATGGCGGCCGAACCACGTCACCGATGACGTCATCAATTGGGCACAGTCTATTCCAGGGCAAGACCAATATGTGTGCAAAGTTTGGCGATTCTCCGTGCAACGGTGTAGACGCAGTGCTGCAGACAGACAGACAGACAAACAGACAGACAAACAGACAAACAGACAAACAGACAAACAAATGAAAAATCGGTCAGAGACCGAGGACTTGCCGGAATGTACTTTTTTATTGGCCATTTAGGACAAATATGGCGGCCGAACCACGTGACTGATGACGTCATCATTAACATATTTTATTCCCCATGGAGAGTTCTTTACATTGAGCCACGTCCCAAGTTTTTCTATTCAGGACTTTCGGAGATATGGAGGTGTAACGTTTTCCGGTTTTTCCAAGATGGCGACCGAACCACGTGACATATGACGTCATCATTAACATATTTTATTCCCCCATGGAGAGTTCTTTACAATGAGCCATGTCTCAATTGTTTCTGTTCAGCACTTTTGGAGATATAGTGGTGCAAAGTTTTGCCGTTTTTCCAAGATGGCGGCCGAACCACGTGACCTATGACGTCATCATTAACATATTTTATTCCCCATGGAGAGTTCTTTACAATGAGCCATGTCTCAATTTTTTCTGTTCAGCACTTTTGGAGATTTCGTGGTGCAAAGTTTTGCCGTTTTTCCAAGATGGCGGCCGAACCACGTGACCTATGACGTCATCATTAACATGTTTTATTCCCAATGGAGAGTTCTTTACAATGAGCCATGGCTCAATTTTTTCTGTTCAGCACATTGAGATATCGAGGTGCAAAATTTTTCGGTTTTTCCAAGATGGCGGCCGAACCACGTGACTGATGACGTCATCATTTGGGCACAGTATATTAGAGGGCAAGACCAATATGTGTGCCAAGTTTGGCGATTCTACGTGCAACGGTGTAGACATAGTGCTGCAAACAGACAAACAGACAAACAGACAAACAGACAAACGAACAGATCAACATACTTGCTGGAAAAAATTTTCCGGCAAGTAACGAACAGATCAACATACTTGCCGGAAAATTTTTCCGGCAAGTAATGAAAAATCGGTCAGAGACCGAGGACTTGCCGGAATGTACTTTTTTATCGGCCATTTAAGACAAATATGGCGGCCGAACCACGTGACCGATGACGTCATCATTAACATATTTTATTCCCCATGGAGAGTTCTTTACAATGAGCCATGCCTCAATTTTTTCTATTCAGGACTTTTGGAGATGTGGAGGTGCAGAGTTTTTCGGTTTTTCCAAGATGGCGGCCGAACCACGTGACCGATGACATCATCATTAACATATTTTATTCCCCATGGAGAGTTCTTTACAATGAGCCATGTCTCAATTTTTTCTATTCAGCACTTTCGGAGATATGGAGGTGCTAAGTTTTTCGGTTTTTCCAAGATGGCGGCCGACCACGTGACTGATGACGTCATCATTAACATATTTTATTCCCCATGGAGAGTTCTTTACAATGAGCCATGTCTCAATTTTTTCTGTTCAGCACTTTTGGAGATATAGTGGTGCAAAGTTTTTCGGTTTTTCCAAGATGGCGGCCGACCACGTGACTGATGACGTCATCATTAACATATTTTATTCCCCATGGAGAGTTCTTTACAATGAGCCATGTCTCAATTTTTTCTGTTCAGCACTTTTGGAGTTATAGTGGCGCAACGTTTTGCCGTTTTTCCAAGATGGCGACCGAACCACGTCACCGATGACGTCATCAATTGGGCACAATCTATTCCAGGGCAAGACCAATATGTGTGCACAGTTTGGCGATTCTACGTGCAACGGTGTAGACGCAGTGCTGCAAACAGACAAACAGACAGACAAACAGACAAACAGACAGACAAACAAACGAACAGATCAACATACTTGCCGGAATCTTTTCCGGCAAGTAACAAACGAACAGATCAACATACTTGCCGGAAAATTTTTCCGGCAAGTAACAAATAAAACACAGAAGGGGAAGGGTTAAACATTTTTAAATGAAAAATCGGTCAGAGACCGAGGACTTGCCGGAATTTACTTTATTATCGGCCATTTAGGACAAATATGGCGGCCGAACCACGTGACCTATGATGTCATCATTAACATATTTTATTCCCCGTGGAGAGTTCTTTACAATGAGCCATGTCTCAATTTGTTCTATTCAGCACTTCCGGAGTTATGGAGGTGCAAAATTTTTCTGTTTTTCCAAGATGGCGGCCGAACCACGTGACTGATGACATCATCATTAACATATTTTATTCCCCATGGAGAGTTCTTTACAATGAGCCATGTCTCAATTTTTTCTGTTCAGCACTTTCGGAGATATAGTGGTGCAAAGTTTTGCCGTTTTTCCAAGATGGCGGCCGACCACGTGACATATGACGTCATCATTAACATATTTTATTCCCCATGGAGAGTTCTTTACAATGAGCCATGTCTCAATTTTTTCTATTAAGTGCTTTTGGAGATATGGAGGTGCAAAAATTTTCGGTTTTTACAAGATGGCGGCCGAACCACGTGACTGATGACGTCATCATTAACATATTTTATTCCCCATGGAGAGTTCTTTACAATGAGCCATACCTCAATTTTTTCTATTCAGGACTTTTGGAGATGTGAAGGTGCAGAGTTTTTCGGTTTTTCCAAGATGGCGGCCGAACCACGTGACCGATGACATCATCATTAACATATTTTATTCCCCATGGAGAGTTCTTTACAATGAGCCATGTCTCAATTTTTTCTATTCAGCACTTTCGGAGATATGGAGGTGCTAATTTTTCGGTTTTTCCAAGATGGCGGCCGACCACGTGACTGATGACGTCATCAACATATTTTATTCCCCATGGAGAGTTCTTTACAATGAGCCATGTCTCAATTTTTCTGTTCAGCACTTTTGGAGATATAGTGGTGCAAATTTTTGCCGTTTTTCCAAGATGGCGGCCGACCACGTGACATATGACGTCATCATTAACATATTTTATTCCCCATGGAGAGTTCTTTACAATGAGCCATGTCTCAATTTTTTATGTTCAGCACTTTTGGAGATATAGTGGCGCAACGTTTTGCCGTTTTTCCAAGATGGCGCCCGAACCACGTGACTGATGACGTCATCATTTACATATTTTATTCCCCATGGAGAGTTCTTTACAATGAGCCATGTCTCAATTTTTTCTGTTCAGTACTTTCGGAGATATAGAGGTGCAAAGTTTTTCGGTTTTTCCAAGATGGCGGCCGAACCACGTCACCGATGACGTCATCAATTGGGCACAGTCTATTCCAGGGCAAGACCAATATGTGTGCAAAGTTTGGCGATTCTCCGTGCAACGGTGTAGACGCAGTGCTGCAAACAGACAGACAGACAGACAGATGAAAAATCGGTCAGAGACCGAGGACTTGCCGGAATGTACTTTTTTATTGGCCATTTAGGACAAATATGGCGGCCGAACCACGTGACTGATGACGTCATCATTAACATATTTTATTCCCCATGGAGAGTTCTTTACATTGAGCCACGTCCCAAGTTTTTCTATTCAGGACTTTCGGAGATATGGAGGTGCTAAGTTTTTCGGTTTTTCCAAGATGGCGGCCAAACCACGTGACATATGACGTCATCATTAACAAATTTTATTCCCCATGGAGAGTTCTTTACAATGAGCCATGTCTCAATTTTTTCTGTTCAGCACTTTTGGAGATATAGTAGTGCAAAGTTTTGCCGTTTTTCCAAGATGGCGGCCGACCACGTGACATATGACGTCATCATTAACATATTTTATTCCCCATGGAGAGTTCTTTACAATGAGCCATGTCTCAATTTTTTCTGTTCAGTACTTTCGGAGATATAGAGGTGCAAAGTTTTTCGGTTTTTCCAAGATGGCGGCCGAACCACGTGACTGATGACGTCATCATTAACATGTTTTATTCCCCATGGAGAGTTCTTCACAATGAGCCATGTCTCAATTTTTTCTGTTCAGCACTTTGAGATATCGAGGTGCAATTTTTTTCGGTTTTTCCAAGATGGCGGCCGAACCACGTGACCGATGACGTCATCATTTGGGCACAGTATATTAGAGGGCAAGACCAATATGTGTGCCAAGTTTGGCGATTCTACGTGCAACGGTGTAGACGCAGTGCTGCAAACAGACAAACAGACAAACAGACAAACGAACAGATCAACATACTTGCCGGAAAATTTTTCCGGCAAGTAACAAACAGACAAACGAACAGATCAACATACTTGCCGGAAAAAATTTTCCGGCAAGTAACAAACAAACGAACAGATCAACATACTTGCCGGAATTTTTTCCGGCAAGTAACAAACAGACAAACGAACAGATCAACATACTTGCCGGAAATTTTTTTCCGGCAAGTAACAAACGAACAGATCAACATACTTGCCGGAAATTTTTCCGGCAAGTAACGAACAGATCAACATACTTGCCGGAAAAATTTTCCGGCAAGTAACAAATAGACAAACGAACAGATCAACATACTTGCCGGAAATATTTTTCCGGCAAGTAATGAAAAATCGGTCAGAGACCGAGGCCTTGCCGGAATTTACTTTTTTATCGGCCATTGAGGACAAATATGGCGGTCGAACCACGTGACCGATGACATCGTCAGTAACATATTTTATTCGGCATGGAGAGTTCTTTACATTGAGCCATGTTGCAATTCTTTCTATTCAGTACTTTCAGAGATATGGAGGTGCAAGGTTTTTCGGTTTTTCCAAGATGGCGGCCGATCCACGTGACTGATGAAATCATCATTAACATATTTTATTCCCCATGGAGAGTTCTTTACAATGAGCCATGTCGCAATTTTTTCTGTTCAGTACTTTCGGAGATATGGAGGTGCAAAGTTTTGCCGTTTTTCCAAGATGGCGGCCGACCACGTGACATATGACGTCATCATTAACATATTTTATTCCCCATGGAGAGTTCTTTACAATGAGCCATGTCTCAATTTTTTCTGTTCAGCACTTTTGGAGATATAGTGGTGCACAGTTTTGCCGTTTTTCCAAGATGGCGGCCGACCACGTGACTGATGACGTCATCATTAACATGTTTTATTCCCCATGGAGAGTTCTTTACAATTAGCCATGTCTCAATTTTTTCTGTTCAGCTCTTTTGGAGATATAGTGGAGCAAATTTTTGCCGTTTTTCCAAGATGGCGGCCGACCACGTGACATATGACGTCATCATTAACATATTTTATTCCCCATGGAGAGTTCTTTACAATGAGCCATGTCTCAATTTTTTTCTGTTCAGCACTTTTGGAGATATAGTGGTGCAAAGTTTTTCGGTTTTTCCAAGATGGCGGCCGAACCACGTGATCGATGACGTCATCAATTGGGCACAGTCTATTCCAGGGCAAGACAAATATGTGTGCAAAGTTTGGCGATTCTACGTGCAATGGTGTAGACGCAGTGCTGCAAACAGACAGACAGACAGACAGACAAACGAACAGATCAACATACTTGCCAGAATTTTTTCCGGAAAGTAACAAACGAACAGATCAACATACTTGCCGGAATCTTTTCCGGCAAGTAACAAACGAACAGATCAACATACTTGCCGGAATCTTTTCCGGCAAGTAACAAACAAACGAACAGATCAACATACTTGCCGGAATCTTTCCGGCAAGTAACAAACGAATAGATCAACATACTTGCCGGAATCTTTTCCGGCAAGTAACAAACAAACGAACAGATCAACATACTTGCCGGAATCTTTTTCCGGCAAGTAACAAACAAACGAACAGATCAACATACTTGCCGGAATCTTTTCCGGCAAGTAACGAACAGATCAACATACTTGCCGGAATCTTTTCCGGCAAGTAACAAACAACTAGAGTGAAAACGGAGTACTCCCTTTCAGCGTGCGTCACTGCCGAGCCCCCTTCGGTGCCCGGCAATGACGATTTGCAATGCCTGTAGATGGCATAGGAAAGGTGCGGTGTACAATTACTTTGATGGGATTTACAAGACATCAGGAGGCCTTGTTCTTCAGAAGTTCTGCGAACTTGCACACCGCCTCCTCCACCCCGCTCACATCAACTACCACCCCCAGATCCTCCTCCTGTCTCACAGACTCCAAGACCTCCCCTCGCATTATGCAGTTCCTATTTTTATTATTTACTTGTCAATTCTGCATGTTCTGAGCCCTTGACCTCTTACGAATGGATATGGAATGCGAACTTCTAGCTGGCAAAGAAGAAGACAAAGACTAATTGATGAAATTGATCTCATTTGCACAATACATACACATCTGGACACGGTGATATTTTGTCCATTGATCTTTTTCCATCACAATATCTCTTTTATGTTCATTTTGCCTCTTCTTTCCAGGATCTTCTCTCCGTCATGGTGAAGATGATGAGATTACTTCAAGTCATGAGGATAAAGAGTTCGATGTGGGGCAGGTCGTGGTAAGCAAGACATTCGATTACCTTTTTCCAGTAATTGCTCGGTTTGTGCCGGGGATGTTTTCCTGAAATGTGCGACGAATATCAAAATGAGGGAAATTAAAAACAATTTTTATGCCTCCACCGACGAAGTCGCCAGAGACATGATGTTTTCCGGTTGTCCGTCCAGATGTCCTTCTGTCCGTGTGACCATACGTACCTCTGTGGATCCGTCCGTGATAGCATTTTGTTACCGCGTTAACTTGAGAAGGGCTGAAGGGATCTTAGTCAAACTTGGTGCAGGTATGTATAATGAGTTAAAAATGAACTGATTCGATTTTGGGGGTCACGAGGTCAGAGGTCATGTGAGAAAAAATCCTGTTACTGCGATAACATGTGAACCAGTGATATGATTCTGACCGTAGTTGGTGCAAGTGCGTATTATGATGCAAAGATGAACTTTTTTATTTTGGGGTCAAGAGGTCGAAGGTCAAAGTCTGTGATAGGTCTATAACTTGAGAACGACTGAAGAGATCTAATTCAAACCTGGCACAGGTATGTACTGTATAATGATTTGAAGATTAACTGATTGGACTTTCGGGTCAAGAGGTCAAAAGTCAGAGGTCATGCATATTAGGTAAAAATGATGTTGCTGCGCCAACACGTGAACCAAGAATGGGATTTTGAACAAACTTGGTATGAGTCTATATGATGCAAAGATGAACTGATTGGATTATGGTATCAACAGATCAAAGTTCAGAGGTCATGTCAGGTAAAAATGTGATAACTTGAGAACAGCTGAAGGGATTTAAATCAAACTTGGTTCAGGTATTATGATGATGTAAACAAGAACTGATTACATTTTGGGGTCAAGAGATCAAAGGTCAGAGGTCCCGTTAAGTAAAAAAATCTGTCACTGTTCTCACTTGTGAATCAGTGATGGGATTTTGCCCAAACTTGATATAACTATATTTTATGATGCAAAAATGAACTGATTATATTTTGGCATCAAATGTGAGAAATGAGGTGATTTTGTGATTTTGGTAAGGTCATATTTAATGTCAGGTAAAAAGGTGATACTTGAGAACAGCTGAATGGATTTATATCAAACATGGCTCAAGTACTGTATGTGTCATGATGTAATAATGTGGGTGTATTGGTCGATGTCATGACGTCGAAGAGTGTCGTTCTCGTTCTCATTAGCATTAATAGGATACGCTTGTGATGCGTTCCTCATTTCACCTTTCACTGATGGTATTCCTTTGTTTTTGAGAAATGACAGCTATATTCAAATCCACAAACGTGCAGTCGTTTTGTCGACGATTTTGCAATCTTCCAATTTGGTACTTTGCGATGTATTATGGCATTTCTATCAGTCTTGTAAGTTCTGAAAACGTTCGAGAATCAAAGGTGTGTTCAATAAAGCGACGTAAGAGTGAGTTGTGGCGACGCAAGTAGGGTATTGCTATAATTGCGTGACGACACAATGGGTGGTCTTACTCTGTTTATTTATTTATTATACCAATTATTTCCTCCTTTTTAGTTCCCATGAGATGTCTTATAGTCGTTGTTGTGAGCTGCCTCGCCTGGGTTTGTCTGTCCGTTCACTTATACTTGCCTGCAGGTAACAATTTGAAACCGATCTTCACAAAACTTCACCAAATGGTGCAATTTGTGGTCCGACAAAATCCTATGTTTGAAGTCAAAAGGTCAAAAGGTCTACATAGGCCAAAGGTCAACCACTTTTTTCAAATTTCTAAAATCCTTTCATTTGATTGACTTGAAATTTGAAGAGGATTTGCATGTCTGGTCACCGAATTCAAACACCAGGTATTTTTGTCCCCCGTGGCACCGCGGGGCGAAAGGGGGACGATGGTTTTCCCTTCCGTCCGTCCGTGTGTGCATCCGTCCGTGCGTGCCCGTGCATGCGTGCATGCGTGCGTGCGTGCATGCGTATGTGCATGCGTGCGTGCATAAGCGAAGGACCGAATTCTAATTTGGTGTGTGGGTGCAACCCACGTCAAAATCCAAGATGGCCACCGCCATGTATGTCTGAACCTTGAGCGGAATATCTTGAAAAATAAGCGAAGTACCAACTTCTAATCTGGTGTGTGGGTGAATCTCGGCATAAGGAAGAAAGCTTTTGAAAATTGGGTCGCCACGTCAAAATCCAAGATGGCCGCCACCATATATATGTCTGAACATTGTGAGCGAAATATCTTGAAAAATACACGAACTACTAACTTCTAATCTGGTGTGTGGGTGTATCTACGCATAAGGAAGAAGGTCATTGAAAATTGGGTCGCCACGTCAAAATCCAAGATGGCCGCCGCCATGTATGTCTGAACCTTTTGAGTGGAATATCTTGAAAAATAAGTGAAGTACCAACTTCTAATCTGGTGTGTGGTTGTATCTCGGCATAAGGAAGAAAGCTTTTGAAAATTGGGTCGTCACGTCAAAATCCAAGATGGCCGCCACCATATATATGTCTGAACCTTGTGAGAGAAATATCTTGAAAAATAAACGAACTACTAACTTCTAATCTGGTGTGTGGGTGTGTCTCCAACCCACTCGCAAATATTATCGACTTCCATGTTTTCTGCGTCTTCCACTTTGTCAACTCACATCACTTCACCGACGGGGGACTGGCAACTCACATCACTTCACCGACGGGGGACCTAGGCGTAACGCTTGTTGAGATGAACATCCTCTAAAATTCCTCAATCCTCAATTTTCATCCGATTTAAATTGAAATTTGAAGGGGTTTTGGATATCTGCTCAGTGACTTCAACCACCTATTACCTTTGAGGTAAACATCAACAAAAAGGTAAATTTTGGCCAAATTTGTAAAATTGTTAATTTTCATCCGATTGACTTGAAATTTGAATAGGATTTTCATATCGGCGAACTAACTTCAACCACCAACTATTTTCGAGATCAACCGAGGCCAAAAAATCAACATAGGCCAAATGGTCAACAACCTGTATCGTATCAACATATCCCAAAAGGTCAACATTCAAAAGGTCAACATTTCGCTCACAAAGGTCGACCACTTTTTTCAAATTTCTAAAATCCTCAATTTTCATCCGATCGACTTGAAATTTGAATATGATTTTCGTATCAGCTAACTGACTTCAACCACAAACTATTTTGGAGATCAACATGTGCCAAAAGGTCAACATA
Organism: Myxine glutinosa; assembly: GCF_964187855.1. Taxonomy (NCBI): domain Eukaryota; kingdom Metazoa; phylum Chordata; class Myxini; order Myxiniformes; family Myxinidae; genus Myxine; species Myxine glutinosa. Next base: position 14,521 of record NW_027617756.1, read on the forward strand.
GGCCAAAGCTCAACCAATTTTTTCAAATTCCTAAAATCCTCAATTTTCATCCGATGGACTTGAAATTTGAATAGGATTAACATATCACTCAACTGAATTCAACCACCAACAATTTTTGAGATCACCAAAGGCCAAAAGGTCAACATAGGCCTCAGGTCAACCACTTTTTCCAAATTTCTGAAGTCCTCAATTTTCATCCGATTGACTTGAAATCTGAATGGGATTTTCATGTCAGCGAACTGAAACCAACCACCAACTATTTTTGAGGTCTACATTGGCCAAAAGGTCAACATAGGCCGAATTTCTAAAATTGTCAATTTTTATCCGATTAACTTAATGTTTGAAGACGATTTGCATATCAGGTCACTGGATTCAACCACTAATTATTTTTGAGGTCAAAACGATGCTCTACTGAGTGCCATTCTGTTTTGTTCTGTTTTGCCATGTGTCGCTCTATGAGTGATTTTTAATGTTTGTCTGTCGAGAATGGTGAAGTTCATATTCAATGATATGAACTTTGTCTTCACAGAATAAATATGATTTTCACTGCAAGCGTTGGTCCAATTGAGGGGAAAATTTCACCATCTGTGCACCTCCCCCTGCAGAAATTTGAAAAAAAGTGGTTGACCTTTGGCCTATGTTGACCTTTTTGCAGATGTTGATACGACACAGGTTGTTGACCATTTGGCCTATGTTGACCATTTGGCCTATGTTGACATTTTGGCCTGTGTTGATCTCCAAAATAGTTGGTGGTTGAAGTCAGTTCACTGATATGAAAATCCTCTTCAGATTTCAAGTTAATCGGATGAAAATTGGGGATTTAAGAAATTCGAGAAAAAGTGGTTGACCTTTGGCCTATGTTGATCTTTTGGCCGATGTTGATCTCAAAAATAGTTGGTGGTTGAATTCAGTGAACTGACGTGCAAATCCTCTTCAAATTTCAAGTCATCGGATGAAAATTAACTTTGTCTTCACAGAATAAATATGATTTTCTCTACAAGCGTTTGTCCGATTGAGAGGAAATTTTCACCATTGGAAATTTGCACCATTTCTATGCACCATCAGTGGATCGGTGCACGTCCTCCTGCAGAATTTTTTTTTAATGATAATTATGACGTCATAGGTCACATGGTACGGGTGCCATCTTCGAAAAACCCGAAAAAATTTGCACCTCTATATCTCCAAAAGCGCTGCATAGAAAAAATTGAGACATGGCTCATTGTAAAGAACTCTTCATGGGGAATATCATGTTAATGATGATGTCATAGGTGCCTCCATTATGACATCATAATTCGATAAGTACAAAACTTCATCCAATCAAAATGAAATTTTGAGTGTCATCGAGGGATAAATTAGTGGAGAAAAAGAAAAGACGTCGTCGGTCATGTGGTTCGGCCGCCATATTTGCTTAAACTCAAAAGCCTTAAAAACCACTAAAAACACGTCCTGGCGAGGGTCTGCAATCTCTGATTGCTCTTTCTGAATTCTATTTTATTTCAGAAGCAATGTTGTCATGCTCTGTTTGTGCCTTTCTTTTCAGTCGAAAGCGTGGAAGGTCATCTCCAAAATTGGAGAAGGAAGTGCTGGAATCGTTTACAAAGCAAAGCACGTCAGAAGAAGTACTACAGAGGACTCTGCAGAAGAGGTACAAGCTGTGTGATATACTTGCTGTCTTCATTTCACTTTCTGGGAGATGGAACAGTTCGTGGGAGAGCGAGATAGAACACAGAACTGAACACGGTGGAAAATAGACAGCAAGCAGTGTAGAGGGACACTACGGGGAGACACATGGAAGAAGGACGACAGCAAAGGGATCGGGAAATTCTGCATCTCAATGTATCGTATCTTCTCTATTTCTGATGAAATGAACGATGCTTTTTCTTTAGACTTGCAGGCCTTGCATTACCACTGCAAAAAATTGCATCATAGATGTGATTGGAATCAACAAATAATGTGTAATCTGTGACAGATGATGGTTGTGTGTCAGAAATATCACCAAAAATAATGGGGAAAACCACTTGATGCAAAGTTGAGGGGGCTTCTTCATTCCAGAGCATTGATTTTTCTTTTCTTTTTTTCCCCCAATTATCACTTTGATGCCCATAACTGCCCCCTCTCCCCCTCACTCCCTTCTACTCCCTCATCGCTTGTACCTCAATGTTTTGTCCTTCTTCCAATTCTTAACACTCAAATATATTCACTTGTGGTGTATTGATGTAATCGTTTCCCTCATCTCCTTTTTATTGTCCGTCTGTGTGAAATTGTTCCTTTCTGTCATTTATCTCCGACGTTGACTTTAGTACAAACTGATGAAATAATTGTACATCACCAAACACCAATATCATATATTGTACTCATTTTCCCATGTTGTAACTGAGATGTTGAAATACGATCTCTTGTCGCCACTTTCAGGTTGCTTTGAAGTTCGCAAAATCTTCGTTGCATGCAAAAAGGGTAAGTTTGTGTTGATATTGGGATAGTGGTATTTTTACCTGTTGAACGAACAACACAGTTTAACTTTCCTCTGAACTGTCCTGGTAGAATCTTTGTCTGTGATACATCTTTGTCTCTTGGCTCCTGAGGCCGTGCGTCTCTGTGTGAGAGTTACAATCTTGTGGTTATTGTGATTGGGTGACAACCTGAATCCAGCTGATTGAAGGAATTTGTATAATTTCCCCTTTCTGTTTTCGCCTTTTTTTTTTCTTTTTTTTTTTGCAGATGTTGCATGGAGCTAAGATAATGGAGTTACTAGATCACCCAAACATTTGTAAGTATGAATTTCACTCAAACTTATTGAAGTTTGGTTGCATTATAATATAGTGGTATTGGTAACCCACCATGAGACATATACCTTCTGCCTCTTCCATAAAGAGACATATAACTTCTGCCGACCCCATCATGAGACATATACCTTCTGCTTACCCCATCATGAGACATATACTTTCTTCCTACCCCATCCTGAGACATATACCTTCTTCCTATCCCACCATGAGACATATGCCTTCTTCCTACCCCACAATGAGACATATACCTTCTGCCTACTCCATCATGAGACATATATTCATGAGTCAATATTAATATAATAATAATATGAATGATTAGAATTGAATGCACCTCTTAATATCAATTTCATTGACTTCAAGAAGGAATTTGATCATGTTCATAGAGCAAGCCTGTGGAAAATACTGAGATCTTCTGGAATTCCACAGAAGATGATCACTCTCATAAGCAAATTCTACAACCATTTTGAATTCAGTGTCATCCTGAACACCTCCTTATCACAGTGGTTCTCGGTAGAGTCTGGAGTTTGCCATGGTTGTATTATATCACCTATCCACTTTCTGATTACAATCGACTGGATCATGAGGAACACCACATCAGATAGACCTGGAGGCATCCAGTGAACCTTTTCCACCCAACTTGAAGATCTGGACTTTGCTGACGATTTAGCTGTTTTGTCATCAAGGGATACACATTTGCATGGACAAACTGACAGGCTGGCTTTCCAGAAGAAGGACAGATCTTAATATCAATACCACCAAGGCCAAGGTGATGAACATCAACACCGTACCGCCTGCATCTATTACTGCAAATGGAGAAGCCCGGGAGACTGCAGATGAGTTTCCATACCTCGGCAGTCTAATCAGCAAAGACAATGGAGCCAAGAAAGACAAGTAAGAATCCACAAAGCTTGTGATGCAATCGGTCAACTCCATTCTGTCTGGAAGTCGAAGCATCACAGCCTGAAGACAAAGATAAGATTTTATAACAGCAATGTCAAGTCTGTTCTTCTGTATAGCTCTGAGTACTGGTGGGTAATGAAGTCAGATATGGGGAAGGTGGAATCTTTCCACAATGGATGCCTTGGGAAATCTGCCGCATCTTCTGGCGAAATAAGATATCAAACAAAGACTTGCATGAAAAAACCAGTTGCCACAGAATTGCCCTTGAAATTCAGTGTCGCTTCCTCCAATGGCTTCGCTCCGTGCTAAGAATGTCCTCTGACCGAATCCCCAATGTTGCTTTTGTTTGGACAGTGCCAGGAAGGAGGGAACCAGGTAGGCCAAAAACAACTTGGCGTTGGACAATGGTAACTGATCTGGAGGAGTTGGGTCTATCATGGTGTGAGGCACAGAATGTAGCTCAGCATCGAGATAAATTACGAAACCTTGTAACAGCCTTGTGTCCCATTGGGCCGAAGAGGATAAGTAAGTAAGTAAGGAAGAAATGATGATATAATATGATATATTTGAGTGGAATATAAGTTTGAGTGGATGGTTATAACCATCGTGGGAGAGCGAGATTGAGTGGTTTGATATATGGTTTGATATATGAGAGCGAGATATATGGTTTGAGTGGATGGTTTGAGTGGATGGAGGTGCTGTGTCATGGACATGTCTATCAGGTAAAGTTTTTGTCGCTTATTATATTATCATTTAAATTTTAAAGTGATGCATGATTCAAGTTATTCACATGTGGTAATACTTCAAATGAAAGTAATAATTAAATAATATTGAACAAGATTCTCCATTGCTGTGTTGACTGACTGATTGGACACAACTTTGAGGTTGTGGGTCCATTGATATTGGTAATCTGCTGATGTGGACCTGCGGCCAGGGTTGTGGATCGGTCGTTTGGAGAGATTCTGGGCTGAAAGGATCAAAACCTCGATGAATATCGGTGCCCGGCTGATGATCCGGCCAGTTGGAAAATCAGTCAATAGCTTATAAGTTAAGGTTATAACTTCAAACACAGTACATTTTACAAGCACTTACATGTGCATAATATATCTGTATGTGTGTTTGAAGATATGCATTTATATGTACACAGTGTATTCAGAAAGTATTCAGACCCCTTCACTTTTTTCACATTTTGTTATGTTACAGCCTTATGCTGAAATCGTTTAAATTCATTTTTTCCCTCATCAATGTACACTCAATACCCCATAATGACGAAGAGAAAACAGGATTTTAGAAAGTTTTGCAAATTTATTAAATAGAAAAAACTGAAATATCACATTTACATAAGTATTCAGACCCTTTGTTATGAAACTTGAAATTTAGCTCAGGTGCCTCTCATTTCTCTTGATCATCTTTGAGATGTTTCTACACCTTGATTAGAGTCCACCTGTGGCAAATTCAATTGATTGGACTGTTATAGATTGTCATTCCAAATCCTCCTCCATCCTGTAAGCCCGAGAGCCTGGAACTTTACCCCTCCCCCATAGTTAAACAACAACATCAGCGTCATAGGTTATAGCCGGCGAAGCCGATGTTGTGAATGAACGCGTACGTATTATGTTGAAAAGCCAGATTTTGCTGGATCCCTTGAGAATTTCGAAGCTTTGACGCACCAAATCGCTCAATGGAGGCCGCCATCTTGCGGATGCGGAAGAATTCATAACAAATTGAAAAAGTTCAATATGAGTTTGTTTCACCCGTCTTTTTTTGATTCACAATCTTATGCACCTCTAATTTGTA